>NC_060197.1:40428464-40430964 GCF_021184085.1 Oncorhynchus gorbuscha
TGTGTGTGTAGTCTACTGCTTGTGTGTGTGTGTGTGTGTGTATCTACTGTGTGTGTGTGTGTGTGTGTGTGTGTGTAGTCTACTGTGTGTGTGTGTGTAGTCTACTGTGTGTGTGTGTGTGTGTGTGTGTGGTCTACTGCTTGTGTGTGTGTGTGTGTAGTCTACTGTGTGTGTGTGTGTGTGTGTGTGTGTGTAGTCTACTGTGTGTGTGTGTGTGTGTGTGTGTGTAGTCTACTGTGTGTGTGTGTGTGTGTGTGTAGTCTACTGTGTGTGTGTGTGTGTGTGTGTAGTCTACTGTGTGTGTGTGTGTGTGTGTGTGTGTGTGTGTGTGTAGTCTACTGCTTGTGTGTGTGTGTGTGTGTGTGTGTGTGTAGTCTACTGCTTGTGTGTGTGTGTGTGTGTGTGTAGTCTACTGCTTGTGTGTGTGTGTGTGTGTGTGTGTGTGTGTGTGTGTGTGTGTGTGTGTGTGTGTGTGTGTGTAGTCTACTGTGTGTGTGTGTGTGTGTGTGTGTGTAGTCTACTGTGTGTGTGTGTGTGTGTGTGTGTGTGTAGTCTACTGCTTGTGTGTGTGTGTGTGTGTGTGTGTGTAGTCTACTGCTTGTGTGTGTGTGTGTGTGTGTGTGTGTGTGTAGTCTACTGCTTGTGTGTGTGTGTGTGTGTGTGTGTGTAGTCTACTGCTTGTGTGTGTGTGTGTGTGTGTGTGTGTGTAGTCTACTGCTTGTGTGTGTGTGTGTGTGTGTGTGTGTGTGTAGTCTACTGTTGTGTGTGTGTGTGTGTGTGTGTGTGTGTAGTCTACTGTGTGTGTGTGTGTGTGTGTGTGTGTGTGTGTGTGTGTGTGTGTGTGTGTGTGTGTGTGTGTGTGTGTGTGTGTGTGTGTGTGTGTGTGTGTGTGTGTGTGTGAGTCTACTGCTGTGTGTGTGTGTGTGTGTGTGTGTAGTCTACTGCTTGTGTGTGTGTGTGTGTGTGTGTGTAGTCTACTGCTTGTGTGTGTGTGTGTGTGTGTGTGTAGTCTACTGCTTGTGTGTGTGTGTGTGTGTGTGTGTGTGTGTGTGTGTGTAGTCTACTGCTTGTGTGTGTGTGTGTGTGTGTGTGTGTGTAGTCTACTGCTTGTGTGTGTGTGTGTGTGTGTGTGTGTGTGTGTGTGTGTGTGTGTGTGTGTAGTCTACTGTGTGTGTGTGTGTGTGTGTGTGTGTGTGTGTGTGTGTGTAGTCTACTGTGTGTGTGTGTGTGTGTGTGTGTGTAGTCTACTGTGTGTGTGTGTGTGTGTGTGTGTAGTCTACTGTGTGTGTGTGTGTGTGTGTGTAGTCTACTGTGTGTGTGTGTGTGTGTGTGTGTAGTCTACTGTGTGTGTGTGTGTGTGTGTGTGTAGTCTACTGTGTGTGTGTGTGTGTGTGTGTGTGTGTGTGTGTGTGTGTGTGTGTGTGTGTGTGTGTGTGTGTGTGTGTGTGTGTGTAGTCTACTGTGTGTGTGTGTGTGTGTGTGTGTGTGTGTGTGTGTGTGTGTGTGTGTAGTCTACTGTGTGTGTGTGTGTGTGTGTGTGTGTGTGTGTGTGTAGTGTGTGTGTGTGTGTGTGTGTGTGTGTGTGTGTGTGTGTGTGTGTGTGTGTGTGTGTGTGTGTGTGTGTGTGTGTGTGTGTGTAGTCTACTGTGTGTGTGTGTGTAGTCTACTGTGTGTGTGTGTGTGTGTGTGTGTAGTCTACTGTGTGTGTGTGTGTAGTCTACTGTGTGTGTGTGTGTGTGTGTGTGTAGTCTACTGTGTGTGTGTGTGTAGTCTACTGTGTGTGTGTGTGTGTGTGTGTGTAGTCTACTGTGTGTGTGTGTGTGTGTGTGTAGTCTACTGTGTGTGTGTGTGTGTGTGTGTGTAGTCTACTGTGTGTGTGTGTGTGTGTGTGTGTAGTCTACTGTGTGTGTGTGTGTGTGTGTGTGTAGTCTACTGTGTGTGTGTGTGTGTGTGTGTGTAGTCTACTGTGTGTGTGTGTGTGTGTGTGTGTGTGTGTGTGTGTGTGTGTGTGTGTGTGTGTGTGTGTGTGTGTGTGTGTAGTCTATGTGTGTGTGTGTGTGTGTGTGTAGTCTACTGTGTGTGTGTGTGTGTGTGTGTGTGTGTGTAGTCTACTGTGTGTGTGTGTGTGTGTGTGTGTGTGTGTGTGTGTGTGTGTGTGGTGTGTTGTGTGTGTGTGTGTGTGTGTGTGTGTGTGTGTGTGTGTGTAGTCTACTGTGTGTGTGTGTGTGTGTGTGTGTGTGTGTAGTCTACTGTGTGTGTGTGTGTGTGTGTGTGTGTGTGTAGTCTACTGTGTGTGTGTGTGTGTGTGTGTGTGTGTGTGTAGTCTACTGTGTGTGTGTGTGTGTGTGTGTGTGTGTGTAGTCTACTGTGTGTGTGTGTGTGTGTGTGTGTGTAGTCTACTGTGTGTGTGTGTGTGTGTGTGTGTGTGTAGTCTACTGTGTGTGTGTGTGTGTGTGTGTGTGTGTGTAGTCTACTGTGTGTGTGTGTGTGTGTGTGTGTG
>NC_060197.1:40433464-40441450 GCF_021184085.1 Oncorhynchus gorbuscha
TGAACATTGTAAAGATCTCAATATAAAAAGGTTTGTCCCTTGTATGATCTAAATTGATATTGTTTTATGATGATACCATCTGTCTTTTCATATTTGTGCAAATCTTTCTTAAAACAGAAAATGGACACAATTGAATGAATATCAAATCAACAAATAGGTAAGAACGTGTAGGCTATAAGAACATGTTGAAGGCTGGCTGGGTGCAGATGACTGAGCTGCTCACTTTTGTGTCCGTGTCTGCAGGTATACAGACAAGGAGGCGTACAAAGGTATGTCAATTGGTATTGTTATGTTATGGAGATCACATGTAGTATCCTCTTCCCTTTCCTCTTCAATTAATATCCCACAGGCCTCTACATTATGGACTTATAGGAGTTTCTTCACAGTTTCAATCTGAAAAACCCCTAAAGGATCCTCCAGGAACCGTTACTTATTTACAGCATACAGCATCTTAATGCCAAGGCCTACACGGGTCACCATGCAGGAAACAGCCAGTCAGGTGTTACCGTCTATTTCAATTGGTCTGCAGGCCAGGCCGAGTGGTCAACAGGCCAGGCAGAGTGGTGAGCAGGCTCAGCCAACTCTCGGTTCTATTCTTAGGGTTTTGGGTCTCTGAACAGGTGTCGCACACACCCAGCTATTTTGGCCTGATCCTCTGCACAGATGAACACAACCTTTGGAGAGGGATGACCATGAGGAGACCTTGCCATGGTTTGTATGTTAGGTTTATATGGTACAACCAATTAGCCAGCCATCAGTGTAATTAACACACAAGAGGAAAACGACTTCCCTGGGTGATATTATACAGATGGATGAGGGAGAGAGATACGGGGGAACGGAGTTGGAGAAAGGGTAAGGTAGAGGTCAGGGAAAAATAAAATGGCCAGCGTAAAGCACGATAGAGGGAGGAGAAAGAGGACAGGAATCCCCTTGGGTCCCAGTCGGAGATAACATCCCGCCTCCGAGGCATCTAATGAAGCAATCGCTTACACGCACCAGCAAATCAGAGGATGAAACCGAGACGGATGACCTCAAAGTAGGAGGGATGGATGTTCAGACAGAGTAAAGGTGGCATACTGTAGCAATATGGGAACTTCCTTCGTTACACTCTTAGAAGAAAGAAAAAAAAGGTGCTGTCTAGAACCAAAGAGGGTTCTTTCGGCTGTCCCCATATCAGGACCCATTGAAAAACCCTTGTTGGTGCCACTTAGAACCCTTTTGGTTCCAAGTAAAACCGTGTTGGGTTCCACATACAAGCCTTTTCACAGAGGGTTCTACATGGAACCCAAAATGGTTCTACCTGGAACCCAATATGTTTCTCCTATGGGGACAGCTGAAGAACCCTTTTGGAACCCTTTTTTCTAAGAGTGTAGAATCACTTGTGTTATTATCTCTATAGCTAGGACCTTGAAGGGTAGGGTTTGAGACGTCACCCTATGAGGGTATGGTATGAAACCTGACAGATTATTTAGACACTCAATAGGCAGGACAGTAATCCATCATGCTAGGCATTCACGTTATCCTGTTTGATCTGACAATTCATTTTGATGGTTGTATAGTCGTCTCAAATAAAACTGTGTGAACTCAGTGTTACTCTGTATCCTGATCCCTCTTTTGACGAACCTAAAGAATATTTAAAGGGCAGCTTTTTTGTAACGTTGCAAAAAAATGTGAAACTTTTTGTTCTAAAATTTAGCAGAACAGCTCATCCATGCTTTTGTCACTTCTAGATTAGACTACTGCAATGCTCTACTCTCCGGTGACCCGGATAAAGCACTAAATAAACTTCAGTTAGTGCTGCAAGAATCTTGACTAGAACCCCAAAAATGTATCATATTACTGCAGTGCTACCCGCTCTACACTGGTTTCCTGTTAAGGCAAGGGCTGATTTCAAGGTTTTACTGCTAACCTACAAAGCATTACATGGGCTTGCTTCTACCCATCTCTCCGATTTGGTCCTGCCGTACATACCTACACGTACGCTACGGTCACAAGGTGCAGGCCTCCTAATTGTTCCTAGAATTTCTAAGCATCTCAGCTGTTGGCAGGGCTTTCTCCTATAGAGCTCCATTTGTATGGAATGGTCTGCCTATCCATGCGAGAGACGCAGACTCGGTCTTAACCTTTAAGTCATTACTGAACACTCATCTCTTCAGTAGGTCCTATGATTGAGTGTAATCTGGCCCAGGGGTGTGAAGGTGAACGGCAAGACACTGGAGCAATGAACCGCCCTTGCTGCCTGTGCCTGACAGGCTCCTTTATCTCCACTGGGATTCTCTGCCTCTGACCCTATTACGGGGGCTGAGTCACTGGCTTACGAGTGACCTTCAATGCCGCCCCTAAGAAGGGTGCGTCATGTCATGCCTTTTTTTCGCTATACACAACTTGAGTGGGTTGAGTCACTGAAGTGATCTTCCTGTCCGGTCTTATGCACTGGGCTTGCGTGCACTGGAGGAGATCTTCGTGGGCTGTACTCAGCCTTGTCTCCGGGTAGTAAAGATGGTGGTCTTTTGATATCCTCCAGTGGTGTGGGGTGGCACAATAATAGCGCCAGGACTGAGAACTGAGACACATGGGCCACCCAAAACACTCTTCCTCCAATGGTCTCCCACGTTACACCCAGTGTGGTCGCAAGTCTTACAGTGCCTTGGCCTCCGTGTCTCCTTGGCAGCCCGCAAGGGACTGGGAGAATGTGGCGAGGTCTGGTTTTAAACAGACTTTCAATGTTTATTTACCAAGGATCCACCTAAAATGGCTTTGGGGGCGTATCAAGGTTGGTTACCTTCAAAATGGGGATAGGCCTACATGGGAGTGTGTGGGGTGGGGGTTTATCCCTGAGGCGTGAGACATCTTGGGGATGGACATATTGCTGTTTTACCAGGCAAAAGGCCAGTCCTTTCTAACTCTTAAAAAAAAAAATGTAGGCATGTCTGATGGGACAGTTTCTTTGGCACAGTGGGCTGGCCAAGACTGAGACAGACGGTCAAGTGTGTGTGGGTGCGCCCGCATATGTATTTTGAATAACAGTGTGATTGTCTTACTGCTACCAGTGACGTTGGCACATTGAACAGAAAGAGGAGAGGAGATTAAATGTGTTAAAAAAAGGTCAGGGACAGGAGAGTGGAGTGGAGGACAGACAGGAGAGTGGAGTGGAGGACAGACAGGAGAGTGGAGTGGAGGACAGACAGGAGAGTGGAGGAGAGGACAGACAGGAGAGTGGAGGAGAGGACAGACAGGAGAGTGGAGGAGAGGACAGACAGGAGAGTGGAGGAGAGGACAGACAGGAGAGTGGAGGAGAGGACAGACAGGAGAGTGGAGGAGAGGACAGACAGGAGAGTGGAGGAGAGGACAGACAGGAGAGTGGAGGAGAGGACAGACAGGAGAGTGGAGTGGAGGACAGACAGGAGAGTGGAGTGGAGGACAGACAGGAGAGTGGAGGGAGGACAGACAGAGAGTGGGAGGGAGGACAGACAGGAGAGTGGAGTGGAGGACAGACAGGGAGAGTCAGACAGGAGAGTGGAGGAGGACAGACAGGAGAGTGGAGGGAGGACAGACAGGAGAGTGGGAGTGGGAGGACAGACAGGAGAGTGGAGGACAGACAGGAGAGTGGAGTGGAGGACAGACAGGAGAGTGGAGTGGAGGACAGACAGGAGAGTGGAGTGGAGGACAGACAGGAGAGTGGAGTGGAGGACAGACAGGAGAGTGGAGTGGAGGACAGACAGGAGAGTGGAGTGGAGGACAGACAGGAGAGTGGAGGAGAGGACAGACAGGAGAGTGGAGGAGAGGACAGACAGGAGAGTGGAGGACAGACAGGAGAGTGGAGGACAGACAGGAGAGTGGAGGACAGACAGGAGAGTGGAGGACAGACAGGAGAGTGGAGGACAGACAGGAGAGTGGAGGACAGACAGGAGAGTGGAGGACAGACAGGAGAGTGGAGGACAGACAGGAGAGTGGAGGACAGACAGGAGAGTGGAGGACAGACAGGAGAGTGGAGGACAGACAGGAGAGTGGAGGACAGACAGGAGAGTGGAGGACAGACAGGAGAGTGGAGGACAGACAGGAGAGTGGAGGACAGACAGGAGAGTGGAGGACAGACAGGAGAGTGGAGGACAGACAGGAGAGTGGAGGACAGGAGAAAGTGAGGAACTGGTGGTGGAACACTGATTCACAGATGTTAGACTTGTACAGTATTTAACTAACCGATATTGGGGTGCTTGAGCAGACGACAAATCCTGGCCTCTCTTTCCAGCTTCTGGTGATCTATAGGAGAGACAAAACAGATGTCAGTCTGAGGCGCACACACACACACACACCTTAACCCTAAGGACTGTGGGATTCTCTCACGTTGTAGTTACGGAGTTAGTGTTATCTTCTCTTGGGTTGTAAGACAAAAAGCCTGATCCTGTTCTACTCCGGTTTTCACGCTAACAGTGAGCACGCTAACAGTGAGCACGCTAACAGTGAGCACGCTAACAGTGAGCACGCTAACAGTGAGCACGCTAAAAAAGGTATTCCATGTGGCTTCTGTGTTCCATTCCCAGACGCCAAAGTAGCGTAAATTATACACAACGCCAAAAGTACAAACAGATTCATGATCTGTAAATCCAGTAGGGTCAGATTACAGTCCAGTTTCCTCATACCAGAGGAATTGCTACAGTACAACAGTAAATCCCATCACTTTCACCTTGCAGCAGAATGAGATGAAGGGTCACCATAACTTCCCAATCCAACATGATTCATTAGGAACTAGATGAAGGGTCACCATAACTTCCCAATCCAACATGATTCATTAGGAACTAGATGAAGGGTCACCATAACTTCCCAATCCAACATGATTCATTAGGAACTAGATGAAGGGTCACCATAACATCCCAATCCAACATGATTCATTAGGAACTAGATGAAGGGTCACCATAACATCCCAATCCAACATGATTCATTAGGAACTAGATGAAGGGTCACCATAACATCCCAATCCAACATGATTCATTAGGAACTAGATGAAGGGTCACCATAACTTCCCAATCCAACATGATTCATTAGGAACTAGATGAAGGGTCACCATAACTTCCCAATCCAACATGATTCATTAGGAACTAGATGAAGGGTCACCATAACTTCCCAATCCAACATGATTCATTAGGAACTAGATGAAGGGTCACCATAACTTCCCAATCCAACATGATTCATTAGGAACTAGATGAAGGGTCACCATAACTTCCCAATCCAACATGATTCATTAGGAACTAGATGAAGGGTCACCATAACTTCCCAATCCAACATGATTCATTAGGAACTAGATGAAGGGTCACCATAACTTCCCAATCCAACATGATTCATTAGGAACTAGATGAAGGGTCACCATAACATCCCAATCCAACATGATTCATTAGGAACTAGATGAAGGGTCACCATAACATCCCAATCCAACATGATTCATTAGGAACTAGATGAAGGGTCACCATAACTTCCCAATCCAACATGATTCATTAGGAACTAGATGAAGGGTCACCATAACTTCCCAATCCAACATGATTCATTAGGAACTAGATGAAGGGTCACCATAACTTCCCAATCCAACATGATTCATTAGGAACTAGATGAAGGGTCACCATAACTTCCCAATCCAACATGATTCATTAGGAACTAGATGAAGGGTCACCATAACTTCCCAATCCAACATGATTCATTAGGAACTAGATGAAGGGTCACCATAACTTCCCAATCCAACATGATTCATTAGGAACTAGATGAAGGGTCACCATAACTTCCCAATCCAACATGATTCATTAGGAACTAGATGAAGGGTCACCATAACTTCCCAATCCAACATGATTCATTAGGAACTAGATGAAGGGTCACCATAACTTCCCAATCCAACATGATTCATTAGGAACTAGATGAAGGGTCACCATAACTTCCCAATCAACATGATTCATTAGGAACTAGATGAAGGGTCACCATAACTTCCCAATCCAACATGATTCATTAGGAACTAGATGAAGGGTCACCATAACTTCCCAATCCAACATGATTCATTAGGAACTAGATGAAGGGTCACCATAACTTCCCAATCCAACATGATTCATTAGGAACTAGATGAAGGGTCACCATAACTTCCCAATCCAACATGATTCATTAGGAACTAGATGAAGGGTCACCATAACTTCCCAATCCAACATGATTCATTAGGAACTAGATGAAGGGTCACCATAACTTCCCAATCAACATGATTCATTAGGAACTAGATGAAGGGTCACCATAACTTCCCAATCCAACATGATTCATTAGGAACTAGATGAAGGGTCACCATAACTTCCCAATCCAACATGATTCATTAGGAACTAGATGAAGGGTCACCATAACTTCCCAATCCAACATGATTCATTAGGAACTAGATGAAGGGTCACCATAACTTCCCAATCCAACATGATTCATTAGGAACTAGATGAAGGGTCACCATAACTTCCCAATCCAACATGATTCATTAGGAATTAGATGAAGGGTCACCATAACTTCCCAATCCAACATGATTCATTAGGAACTAGATGAAGAGGTCACCATAACTTCCCAATCCAACATGATTCATTAGGAACTAGATGAAGGGTCACCATAACTTCCCAATCCAACATGATTCATTAGGAACTAGATGAAGGTCACCATAACTTCCCAATCAACATGATTCATTAGGAACTAGATGAAGTCACCACCTTCCCAATCAAGCATGATTCATTAGGAACTAGATGAAGGGTCACCATAACTTCCCAATCAACATGATTCATTAGGAACTAGATGAAGGGTCACCATAACTTCCCAATCCAACATGATTCGTAGGAACTAGATAAATGGTCACCATAACTTCCCAATCAACATGATTCATTAGGAACTAGATGAAGGGTCTTCCTAACTTCCCAATCAACATGATTCATTAGGAACTAGATGAAGGGTCACCATAACTTCCCAATCAACATGATTCATTAGGAACTAGATGAAGGGGTCACCATAACTTCCCAATCCAACATGATTCGTAGGAACTAGATGAAGAGGTCACCATAACTTCCCAATCAACAGTTCATTAGGAACTAGTGAAGGAGTCACCATAACTTCCCAATCAACGCGATTCATTAGGAACTAGATGAAGGAGTCACCCTTAACTTCCCAATCCAACATGATTCATTAGGAACTAGATGAAGAGGTCACCATGCTTCCCAATCCATATGATTCATTAGGAACTAGATGAAGGTCACCATAACTTCCCAATCAACATGATTCAGTGAGACTAGATGAAGGTCACCATAACTTCCCAATCAACATGATTCATTAGGAACTGAATGAAGAGGTCACCATAACTTCCCAATCAACATGATTCATTAAAGGAACTAGATAGAATGCCATAACTTCCCAATCCAACATGATTCATTAGGAACTAGATGAAGGGTCACCATAACTTCCCAATCCAACATGATTCATTAGGAACTAGATGAAGGGTCACCATAACTTCCCAATCCAACATGATTCATTAGGAACTAGATGAAGGGTCACCATAACTTCCCAATCCAACATGATTCATTAGGAACTAGATGAAGGGTCACCATAACTTCCCAATCCAACATGATTCATTAGGAACTAGATGAAGGGTCACCATAACTTCCCAATCCAACATGATTCATTAGGAACTAGATGAAGGGTCACCATAACTTCCCAATCCAACATGATTCATTAGGAACTAGATGAAGGGTCACCATAACTTCCCAATCCAACATGATTCATTAGGAACTAGATGAAGGGTCACCATAACTTCCCAATCCAACATGATTCATTAGGAACTAGATGAAGGGTCACCATAACTTCCCAATCCAACATGATTCATTAGGAACTAGATGAAGGGTCACCATAACTTCCCAATCCAACATGATTCATTAGGAACTAGATGAAGGGTCACCATAACTTCCCAATCCAACATGATTCATTAGGAAGTAGATGAAT
>NC_060197.1:40441550-40446550 GCF_021184085.1 Oncorhynchus gorbuscha
GGAGAGAGGTTAGAGGAGAGAGGAGAGAGGTTATAGGAGAGATTAGTGGAGAGAAAATGTATTAGAGGAGGAGATTAGAGGAGAAAGGAGAGTGTTTAGAGATTAGAGGAGATAGGAGAGAGGTTGGAGGAGATAGGAGAGAGATTAGAGGAGATAGGATAGAGGAGATAGGAGAGAGGTTTGAGGAGAGAGATTAGAGGAGATAGGAGAGAGGTTGGAGGAGATAGGAGAGAGGTTTGAGGAGAGAGTTTAGAGAAGATAGGAGAGAGTTTAGAGGTTAGAGGAGAGAGGTTGGAGGGGATAGGAGAGAGGTTGGAGGAGGTAGGAGAGAGGTTAGAGGAGGTAGGAGAGAGGTTAGAGGAGATAGGAGAGAGGTTAGAGGAGGTAGGAGAGAGGTTAGAGGAGATAGGAGAGAGGTTAGAGGAGCTAGGAGAGAGGTTAGAGGAGAGAGGTTAGAGGAGAGGAGAGAGGTTAGAGAGAGGAGCCAGGTTGGAGGAGAGGGGACAGAGATGGAGGAGATAGGTTAGAGGAGATAGGAGAGAGGTTGGAGGAGAGAGATTAGAGGAGATCGGAGAGAGGTTAGAGGAGAGAGGAGAGAGGTTAGAGGAGAGAGGAGAGAGGTTAGAGGAGATAGGAGAGAGATTAGAGATATCAGAGAGGTTAGAGGAGATAGGAGAGATATTAGAGGAGAGAGGTTAGAGGAGATAGGAGAGAGGTTAGAGGAGAGAGGTTAGAGGAGAGAGGAGAGAGGTTAGAGGAGAGAGGAGAGAGGTTAGAGGAGAGAGGAGAGAGGTTAGAGGAGATAGGAGAGAGATTAGAGGAGATATCAGAGAGGTTAGAGGAGATAGGAGAGATATTAGAGGAGAGAGGTTAGAGGAGATAGGAGAGAGGTTAGAGGAGATAGGAGAGAGGTTAGAGGAGAGAGGAGAGAGGTTAGAGGAGCGAGGAGAGAGGTTAGAGGAGAGAGGTTAGAGAGAGGAGCCAGGTTGGAGGAGAGAGGACAGAGATGGAGGAGATAGGTTAGAGGAGATAGGAGAGAGGTTGGAGGAGAGAGGTTAGAGGAGATAGGAGATAGGAGAGAGATTAGAGGAGATATCAGAGAGGTTAGAGGAGATAGGAGAGATATTAGAGGAGAGAGGTTAGAGGAGATAGGAGAGAGGTTAGAGGAGATAGGAGAGAGATTAGAGGAGATATCAGAGAGGTTAGAGGAGATAGGAGAGATATTAGAGGAGAGATATTAGAGGAGAGAGGTTAGAGGAGATAGGAGAGAGGTTAGAGGAGAGAGGAGAGAGGTTAGAGGAGCGAGGAGAGAGGTTAGAGGAGAGAGGTTAGAGAGAGGAGCCAGGTTGGAGGAGAGAGGACAGAGATGGAGGAGATAGGTTAGAGGAGATAGGAGAGAGGTTAGAGGAGATAGGAGAGAGGTTAGAGGAGAGAGGAGAGAGGTTAGAGGAGAGAGGAGAGAGGTTAGAGGAGATAGGAGAGAGGTTAGAGGAGAGAGGAGAGAGGTTAGAGAAGATAGGAGATAGGAGAGAGATTAGAGGAGATATCAGAGAGGTTAGAGGAGATAGGAGAGATATTAGAGGAGAGAGGTTAGAGGAGATAGGAGAGAGATTAGAGGAGATAGGAGAGATGTTAGAGGAGATAGGAGAGAGTTAGAAGAGAGGAGAGAGGTTAGAAGAGAGGAGAGAGTTAGAAGAGAGAGAGAGTTTAGAGATTAGAGGAGATAGAAAAGAGATTAGAGGAGAGAGGAGGTTAGAGGAGAGAAAGAGGTTAGAGGAGAGAGGTTAGAGAGAGGTTGGAGGAAAGAGGTTAGAGGAAAGAGGTTGTAGGAGAGGGAGAGGTTAGAGGAGAGGACAGAGATGGAGGAGAGAGGTTAGAGGAGAGAGGAGAGAGGTTATAGGAGAGAGATTAGTGGAGAGGTTTAGAGGAGGAGATTAGAGGAGAAAGAGAGTGTTTAGAGAGAGAGATAGGAGAGAGGTTGGAGGAGATAGGAGAGAGATTAGAGGAGATAGGAGAGAGGTTTGAGGAGAGAGGTTAGAGGAGATAGGAGAGAGGTTTGAGGAGAGAGATTAGAGGAGATAGGAGAGAGGTTGGAGGAGATAGAGAAAGTTTGAGAGTGTTTAGGAGAGAGTTTAGGAGATAGAGGAGAGAGGTTGGAGGAGATAGGAGAGAGATTAGAGGAGATAGGAGAGAGGTTTGAGGAGATAGGAGAGAGGTTGGAGGAGATAGGAGAGGAGAGAGGTTAGAGGAGATAGGAGAGAGGTTTGAGGAGCTAGGAGAGAGGTTAGAGGAGAGAGGTTAGAGGAGAGGAGAGAGGTTAGAGGTTGGAGGAGAGGGGACAGAGATGGAGGAGATAGGTTAGAGGAGATAGGAGAGAGTTTGGAGGAGAGAGATTAGAGGAGATCGGAGAGAGGTTAGAGGAGAGAGGAGAGAGGTTAGAGGAGATAGGAGGAGATTAGAGATAGAGAGAGGTTAGAGGAGATAGGAGAGATATTAGAGGAGAGAGGTTAGAGGAGATAGAGAGGTTAGAGGAGAGAGGTTAGAGGAGAGAGGAGAGAGGTTAGAGGAGATAGAGAGAGGTTAGAGGAGAGAAGTTAGAGGAGATGGGAGAGAGGAGAGAGGTTAGAGGAGATAGGAGAGAGGTTAGAGGAGGAGATAGGAGAGGATTAGAGGAGATATCAGAGGTTAGAGGAGATAGGAGAGATATTAGAGAGAGAGGTTGGAGGAGATAGGAGAGAGGTTAGAGGAGATAGGAGAGATTAGAGGAGATATCAGAGAGAGGAGATAGGAGGAGATTAGAGGAGATAGGAGAGAGGTTAGAGGAGATAGGAGAGAGGTTAGAGGAGAGATTAGAGGAGAGGAGATTAGAGGAGAGAGAGAGAGGAGCCAGGTTGGAGGAGAGAGGACAGAGATGGAGGAGATAGGTTAGAGGAGATAGGAGAGAGGTTGGAGGAGAGAGGTTAGAGGAGATAGAGAGAGAGTTAGAGGAGAGAGGAGAGAGGTTAGAGGAGATAGAAAAGAGATTAGAGGAGAGAGGAGAGAGGTTAGAGGAGAGATAGGAGAGAGATTAGAGATATCAGAGAGGTTAGAGGAGATAGGAGAGATATTAGAGGAGAGAGGTTAGAGGAGGAGAGATTAGAGGAGATAGGAGAGATGTTAGAGAGATAGGTTAGAGGAGAGAGAGGTTAGAAGAGAGATGTTAGAGGAGATAAGAGAGAGGAGAGATTAGAGGTTAGAGGAGAAAGAGAGGTTAGAGGAGATAGGAGAGAGGTTAGAGAAGATAGGAGAGAGGTCAGAGGAGATAGGTTAGAGGAGAGAAGTTAGAGGAGAGAGGTTAGAGGAGATGGGAGAGAGGAGAGAGTTAGAGGAGATAGGAGAGAGGTCAGAGGAGATAGGTTAGAGGAGAGAAGTTAGAGGAGAGAGGTTAGAGGAGATAGGAGAGAGGAGAGGTTAGAGGAGAGAGATACGAGGAGAGATGTTAGAGGAGATAAGAGAGAGGAGAGAGGTTAGAGGAGATGGGAGAGAGGAGAGAGGTTAGAAGATAGGAGAGGTTAGAGGAGATAATTGAAAGGAAGAAAGGGTAGAGCAGTGAAGGAGATGAGAGAGAAAAGATGAGGCGACAAGAGGGTGGCAGAGTTAAGAGTCAGTAGGAGTAAACAGAAAGAGTTAGTAACAAACCTCACCCACATGGGAGCTATCTGTCAACTATCCTCCACCCTCTCTCTAACCCCCCTCCCAACACGCACACATTCTCTCCTCAACCCAAGAACCACTCTAGGACAGAACTCTGCCAAGTAACGAGCCACTCAGAGTGTAAAGTGAGTGCTTGGCACATCCAACCAGCCAAGGACTGGATTACTGCATGAGAAAACTATGTGAGTTGCTGCCTGCATAATGACCACCAGGGCAGGCAGCATACACACAGACGCTGCTCTTTACAATGATGTATCCTGCAGAAACTGTGGGAGCCCCTGGCCTTGACCTCGCCAAAATAAAGGAGCCGTAACAGTGTTGTGTGTACATGGTGTTACCACGTCGTAAATTTGAACCTTTCCTGCTGTGTGCTGGCCTGTGTGACTTCGCCTCGCCGTGCAGCTCGACAGTGACACACACTGCTGAGGTTGTCATCGGTTGTCTTACTTGACTGGAATGGTGTGAAGATGTGGCTTTGTTCACTCAGTTTGCTGTCTCCTCCCACAGTTGTCGTCTTTCTCTCCTCCCCGATCTCTTTTTCCCATCTGCTTGTCCCACATCCTTCTCCTTTATCTCCATCTTATTCCCACTCATTTCTCTCCTTCTTTCTTTCAATGGTGGGTTCAAGTCCATTATGATGGAACGGTTTCCACCCCTTACTCAACACCACTGACCCCGGTAGCACTTCCTGTCTGTGACTCATATCAACTCACAGAGGTCAAAGTTCATACCACTGGACAGATGTCACAGTAAACCTAACCTGTAAACCAGACTCTACCTCTCACTTCCTTTCCCTCCCTCTCTCTCCCTCTCTCCCCCCCATCTCTCTCTCCCTCTCCCTCTTTCTCTCACTCTCTCTCCCTCACACTCTCTACCTCTTTCTCTCACTCTCTCCCCCTCCCTCCCTCTCTCTCCCTCTCCCTCTCTCCCCCACCTCTCTCCCTCATCTCTCTCTCCCTCTCCCTCACACTCTACCTCTTTCTCTCACACTCTACTCTTTCTCCCTCTCCCTCTCTCCCTCTACCTCTTTCTCTCCCTCTCCCTCACACTCTCTTCCTCTTTCTCTCTCTCTCTACCTCTCCCTCACTCTACCTCTTTCTTTCTCTCTACCTCTTTCTCTCTCTCTACTCTCTCTCTCTCTCTCCCCCATATACAGTTGCTACCAGTAAAATGGAAAACCGCCGCTCTCCCAGGTTTCCTGGGTGATGGATGCAGCCTGGGCATGGTGCCCATGGAGGTACCTGCCCTCTGGGGAGGAATCCATTTTCAACTCCCCTCCTTTCTCCTCTCATTCCCCGTTCTCCCTG
>NC_060197.1:40449050-40470597 GCF_021184085.1 Oncorhynchus gorbuscha
CTGTCTGAACTGGGACATTTTCTGCTTCCATGAATTGTGTACAGATCCTTGCGACATGGGGCATGCATTATCATGCTGAAACATGAGGTGATGGAGGTGGATGAATGGCACGACAACGGGCCTCAGGATCTCTGTGCATTATCATGCTGAAACATGAGGTGATGGAGGTGGATGAATGGCGCGACAACGGGCCTCAGGATCTCTGTGCATTATCATGCTGAAACATGAGGTGATGGAGGTGGATGAATGGCACGACAACGGGCCCCAGGATCTCCGCAATGTTTCTATGCATTCAAATCAATAAAATGCATTTTTTTAAATAACATTTTATTTAACCTTTATTTAACTATTTAACAGTTGGCCATCGAAGGTGAGCATTTGCACAACTGCAGTGGTGAGGATTTTTTTTTCTCAGGATGACGAGATGTGCTTCCCTGAGACGGTTTCTGACAGTTTGTGCAGAAATTATTTGGTTGTTCAAACCCACAGTTTCATCAGCTGTCCGGGTGGCTGGTCTCAGACAGTCCCGCAGGTGAAGAAGCCGGATGTGGAGGTCCTGGGCTTGCGTGATTATACGTGGTTTGCAGTTGGGAGGCCTATTGGACATACTGTCAAATTCTCTAAAACAACGTTTTAGGCGGCTTATGGTAGAGAAATGAACATTCAATTATCTGGCAACCGCTCTAGTAGACATACCTGTAGTCAGCATGCCAGTTGCACGCTCCCTCAAATCTTGAGACATCTGTAGCAAATTTTAGAGTGTCTTTCTATTTTCCCCAGCTTCTTGATATGCCATACCTGTCAGGTGGATGGATTACAGTTGAAGTCGGAAGTTTACATACACCTTAGCCAAATACATTTAAAGTCAGTTTTTCACAATTCCTGACATTTAATCCTAGTAAAACATTCCCTGTCTTAGGTCAGTTAGGATCACCACTTTATTTTAAGAATGTCAAATGTCAGAATTATAGTAGAGAGAATGATTTATTTCAGCTTTTATTTCTTTCATCACATTCCCAGTGGGTCAGACGTTTACATACACTCAATTAGTATTTGGTAGCATTGCCTTTAAATTGTTTAACTTGGGTCAAACGTTTTGGGTAGCCTTCCACAAGCTTCCCACAAAAAGTTGGGTGAATTTTGGGCCATTCCTCCTGACAGAGCTGGTGTAACTGAGTCAGGTTTGTAGGCCTCCCTGCTCGCACGCGCTTTTTCAGTTCTGCCCACACATTTTCTATAGGATGAGGTCAGGGCTTTGTGATGCCCACTCCAATACCTTGACTTTGTTGACCTTAAGCCATTTTGCCACAACTTTGGAAGTATGCTTGGGGTCATTGTCCATTTGGAATACCCATTTGCGACCAAGCTTTAACTTCCTGACTGATGTCTTGAGATGTTGCTTCAATATATCTACATAATTGTCATTCCTCATGATGCCATCTATTTTGTGAAGTGCACCAGTCCTTCCTGCAGCAAAGTACCCCCACAACATGATGCTGACACGCTTCACGGTTGGGAGGGTGTTCTTCGGCTTGCAAGTCTCCCTCTTTTTCCTCCAAACATAATGATGGTCATTTTGGCCAAAACAGTTCTATTTTTGTTTCATCAAACCAGAGGACATTTCTCCAAATGGTACGATCTTTGTCCCCATGTGCAGTTGCAAACCGTAGTCTGGCTTTTTTATGGCGGTTTGGAGCAGTGGCTTCTTCTTTGCTCAGCGGCCTTTCAGATTATGTCGATCTAAGACTTGTTTTACTGTGGATTTAGATACTTTTGTACCTGTTTCCTACAGCATCTTCACAAGGTCCTTTGCTGTTGTTTTGGGATTGATTTGCAATTTTCGCACCAAAGTACATTCATCTCTAGGAGACAGAATGCTTCCTGAGCGGTATGACGGCTGCGTGGGCCCATGGTGTTTATACTTGCAACACTATTTATTGTTTGTAAAGATGAACGTGGTACCTTCAGGCGTTTGGAAATTGCTCCCAAGGATGAGCCAGTCTTATGAAGGTCTACAATTTTTTTCTGAGGTCTTGGCTTTCTTTTGATTTTCCCATGAAGTCAAGCAAAGAGGCACTGAGTTTGAAGTTAGGCCTTGAAATACATCCACAGGTACGCCTCCAATTGGCTCAAATGATGTCAATTAGCCTATCAGAAGCTTCTAAAGCCATGACATCATTTTTTGGAATTTTCCAAGCTGTTTAAAGGTACAGTCAACTTAGTGTATGTAAACTTCTGACCCACTGGAATTGTGATACAGTGAATTATAAGTGAAATAATCTGTCTGTAAACAATGGTTGGAAAAATGACTTGTGTCATGCACGAAGTAGATGTCCTAACCAACTTTCCAAAACTATAGTTTGTTAAGAAGAAATTTGTGGAGTGGTTGAAAAACTAGTTTTAATGACTCCAACCTAAGCGTATTTAAACTTCCGACTTCAACTGTATGTTGGCAAATGAGAAATGCTCACTAACAGGAATGTAAACAAATTTGTGCGCAACATTTGAGAGAAATAAGCTTTTTGTGCACATTAAACATTTGTGGGATCTTTTATTTCAGCTCAACATGGAACCAACATTTTACATTTATATTTCTGTTCAGTGTAGTATTTAATAATACTTACTTCGAGAACATTTGCATATAAATGTTTGCATGTGAAAGGTGAGTAATTATACCTGAATTATGTTGTTATAATGCTATGTTTCTGCGTGTGAGAACATGAGTGTGCAGTGATATTTCTACAACGATAAAGTGTTAGTAATTTAGGCCTGGTGGTAGGCTATACGCTATAGGAACATTCACTTAACACACGTAAGCCATTTCAAAGACTTGCTGACACCAGAAACGAAAGAAGCAAAGGGCAACTCTTTACACTTTGTTCTGTGAAATAGTATAACTCCTGAGAGGGTCACCACAGTCTCTCCTGTGAAATAGTATAACTCCCGAGAGGGTCACCACAGTCTCTCCTGTGAAATAGTATAACTCCTGAGAGGGTCACCACGGTCTCTCCTGTGAAATAGTATAACTCCCGAGAGGGTCACCACAGTCTCTCCTGTGAAATAGTATAACTCCCGAGAGGGTCACCACAGTCTCTCCTGTGAAATAGTATAACTCCCGAGAGGGTCACCACAGTCTCTCCTGTGAAATAGTATAACTCCCGAGAGGGTCACCACAGTCTCTCCTGTGAAATAGTATAACTCCCGAGAGGGTCACCACAGTCTCTCCTGTGAAATAGTATAACTCCTGAGAGGGTCACCACAGTCTCTCCTGTGAAATAGTATAACTCCTGAGAGGGTCACCACAGTCTCTCCTGTGAAATAGTATAACTCTTGAGAGGGTCACCACAGTCTCTCCTGTGAAATAGTATAACTCTTGAGAGGGTCACCACGGTCTCTCCTGTGAAATGTAACAGTGGTGCTGAGGTTCTTGGAGAAATCTATTGAACAGTTAGATTGATAACATGACAGCCATTTGGTTGGTTATTCAATGGTTTAGGATTGGAACTTGAGCACCACTTGGTCAATACTGTTGTTAAAGCCCAGAGAGACGACCACCGATCCCTTTTGTTTGTTATGGGCAATGGAAAGGTTTCCAATATTTGCTCATTTAAAGCAGAGACCGTCCAGAATAATACAGAACTGTGAGAAGGACTTTATTGCATTGCAGGTCGGTTGAGAAAAAAAAACTATTTACTGGTGTAGTTTCAAAATGGCAGACTTCTTAGTATAGGGCCAGGTGCTTTTCGTGACCAAATGACCGGACCAGTTGATTTGGGCTTTTGTATTCTATTCCCTTGTATTGACGTTCAAAGAAAGTTCATAACAGTTGAAAAGGATGATGAATGAGAACATCAAGCCTGCGTTAGAGGAAAGACCTGTGGTAATGGCCAATGTGTGAATACTGTGCAACAGGTGACTTCACTGTTGGGCTTACATCCTGTATAGGTTTCCTGCAGTACTGTTGGCAGGAAAGAGCAAGTGCTTTCCATAGACAACAGCAGGAGTGGCACCACATGCAGGTGTGACATTATTCCTCAACAGTGTCATGAAATCTGGCAGATGATAGTTATCGCTGGAAAAATGTATGACTGTTGCACATATGGTCTTTCACTTGACGGCATCTTGTAGCTAATATCTAAAGTGTTAAAAAACTAAACTGAAAGTGGTGCTCAAAAGCATGCAGCTGAGAACAGGGTAAAGGGATCCTTTCAGATTCAAAAATAACAGTAGCAGCATTATTATCCCTCAGAAGAAAGTCGTATCTTTTTCCCAGGGGGCCTATATTTGTAGATCAGGGATTGGGCAACTTGTGGGAGAGGGCCACAAAAAAAACAGAACTCATCGTGAGGGTCCGCGTACCCAAATCCATACAAAATAACATTTAAAAAATTGCTGCAATTCTACACAGTTTGACCACAGGGGCTGGAGAAACAGTTGCTGTTTTAAAGCAAGATTGCAGTAATTCTACACAGTTTGACCACAGGGCCTGGAGAAACTGTTGCTGTTTTAAAACAAGATTGCAGTAATTCTACACAGTTTGACCACAGGGCCTGGGGAAACTGTTGCTGTTTTAAAGCAAGATTGCAGTAATTATACACAGTTTGACCACAGGGCCTGGAGAAACTGTTGCTGTTTTAAAGCAAGATTGCAGTAATTCTACACAGTTTGACCACAGGGCCTGGAGAAACTGTTGCTGTTTTAAAACAAGATTGCAGTAATTCTACACAGTTTGACCACAGAGCCTGAAGAAACTGTTGCCGTTTTAAAGCAAGATTGCAGTAATTCCACACAGTTTGACCACAGGGCCTGGAGAAACTGTTGCCGTTTTAAAGCAAGATTGCAGTAATTATACACAGTTTGACCACAGGGCCTGGAGAAACTGTTGCTGTTTTAAAACAAGATTGCAGTAATTATACACAGTTTGACCACAGGGCCTGGAGAAACTGTTGCTGTTTTAAAGCAAGATTGCAGTAATTCTACACAGTTTGACCACAGGGCCTGGAGAAACTGTTGCTGTTTTAAAGCAAGATTGCAGTAATTCTACACAGTTTGACCACAGGGCCTGGAGAAACTGTTGCTGTTTTAAAGCAAGATTGCAGTAATTCTACACAGTTTGACCACAGGGCCTGGAGAAACTGTTGCTGTTTTAAAACAAGATTGCAGTAATTCTACACAGTTTGACCACAGAGCCTGAAGAAACTGTTGCCGTTTTAAAGCAAGATTGCAGTAATTCCACACAGTTTGACCACAGGGCCTGGAGAAACTGTTGCCGTTTTAAAGCAAGATTGCAGTAATTATACACAGTTTGACCACAGGGCCTGGAGAAACTGTTGCTGCTTTAAAGCAAGATTGCAGTAATTCTACACAGTTTGACCACAGGGCCTGGAGAAACTGTTGCTGTTTTAAAACAAGATTGCAGTAATTCTACACAGTTTGACCACAGGGCCTGGAGAAACTGTTGCTGTTTTAAAGATTGCAAGACCACAGGGCCTGGAGAAACTGTTGCCGTTTTAAAGCAAGATTGCAGTATTCTACACAGTTTGACCACAGGGCCTGGAGAAACTGTTGCTGTTTTAAAGCAAGATTGCAGTAATTCTACACAGTTTGACCACAGGGCCTGGAGAAACTGTTGCTGTTTTAAAGCAAGATTGCAGTAATTCTACACAGTTTGACCACAGGGCCTGGAGAAACTGTTGCTGTTTTAAAGCAAGATTGCAGTAATTCTAAGTTTGACCACAGGGCCTGGAGAAACTGTTGCTGTTTTAAAGCAAGATTGCAGTAATTCTACAGTTTGACCACAGGGCCTGGAGAAACTGTTGCTGTTTTAAAGCAAGATTGCAGTAATTCTACAGTTTGACCACAGGGCCTGGAGAAACATTAGCAGTTTAACAGTTCATTTCCTGCAATTCTACACATTTTTGCATAGGGTGGAGGCAAATGTTTGCTGTTTTTAATATGATAACTGATGATAAATGGGCCCCACCCTGGTCAGTAATTCCACCATGCTTACTACAAGTTTAGATAGCTGTCCGCTAGACTAACTTACAAATTGAAAAAAAAATGACTGACATGGGCTAATCGAGTGACTGCGGATGCAAAAACAAATTTCGAATTTGCCCCAATGTATTTTATTATTCTAACTCTCCACAGTACGTTTTGAATTGGTCTGCAGGCCCACAAAAAGGGGGGCCGCCAGTGACCCATCCTTACTGTAGATAACACTGTTGTAATAGAGTATGAATATTAGAAAGCGTAGGACGGTTGAGTATGTAAGATTAGAAAAGCTTGTACTTATCGTAACATACTATGCGGTCTGGAGACTACTTTTATAATAGAATCCTTAAGAATGATCAGCAGATTGTAAATCTCCAGGTCTGGCACAACACCGCCCTCTGGCGTCAGAGACGCAACATTGCGGGGTTGTAAACTGGCTCGGTGGGTTACGCATGCGCGGAAGTTCAATGACCTGCACATTTCAAACCTTGGCGGCGGGTGGAAAAATAAATCTGACCGAGAAGAAAATACAATACAACAAAAGGATATAACTCAAACGTGCAAAGATGACGAGCACACTGAAAGGCATTACCCTGAAAGGCAGCGCTGAGCTTGTGGCCGAGTTTTTCTGTAAGTATTTCACCGACTTTTGCTTTATTTTCGCCCGATCAGAAAGGAAAGGCATGCGACTTGAACACGGCGATGGTTTTCTCTGCGGAAGCTAGCCATCTAACGTTGTTACAACCATCGCATCCGTATTTTCCATGACGATAAGTAATATGTATGTCCTTACATGTGAGTTTGCTATGCTAATATATCCATACGTGTGTAATTGTGCCCCTTTATGCATTGAGACAATAGTGTTACTAGTTAACTAGCTAACCACCTAACGTTATGTTATATTATGTTATGTTATCCTGTAGCATTCGGGATCAACAGTATCCTGTACCAGCGAGGACTCTACCCACCGGAGACGTTCTCCCGAGTCGCCCAGTATGACATGAGCCTTCAACTCACCACTGACACCAAGCTGAAGAACTACCTGACCAACGTTGTGTCACAGCTCAAAGGTGCAGTATGAAATAAACTCGGTTGAATGTAACGCACATGCGCAGAACGTTCTAATAAATGGGGGGGGGCAGAGGTCAACACTGACAGACACTTTATAGCAGGACGATCTAACCTTTGCTCCAGTCACTTGTGTGGCTATTAACCCTATGTTATTTCTCACAACGTCAACTGAGGTGTTATATTTCACAACTTACTGTGTTGATTTTCTCAATTTTGATCAATGTTTTCGTTCCCTCAGAGATGCCAGTATTTCTGTTTCTGCTGTAGAGACTTGTGTCTCTGTGTTACAGAGTGGCTGTTTGACTGACTTGTGTCTCTGTGTTGCAGAGTGGCTGTTTGACTGACTTGTGTCTCTGTGTTGCAGAGTGGCTGTTTGACTGACTTGTGTCTCTGTGTTGCAGAGTGGCTGTTTGACTGCACAGTGCAGAAGCTAGTCCTTGTTATCACATGTCTGGAGACTAGTGAGGTGCTGGAACGGTGGCAGTTTGACATTGAGTGTGACAAGAGTGCCAAGGAGATCAGGTACGGTAGGATACTTCAGCAGCAGTGGTACCTGACCACCACAAACACACAAACATGTGACGGCCTTTGTGTGTCTCTTCTCTCAGCGCTCCCAGGGAGAAGTCCATCAAGTCCATCCAGGACGAGATTCGCTCAGTCATCAGACAGATCACCGCCACTGTCACCTTCCTACCCCTGCTGGAGACTGCCTGTGAGTAGTGTGTGTGTGTGTGAGAACCAGTGTTTCCATTGGCAGTTAAGGGCCTGCTTTTGGCCAATAAAAAAACAAACATAAAAGCCAACCAATAAGCACATTTCTGGACACTTTGTTGCCAAGCAAATATCCCGATGAAAATAAAAAACATTTTATAAATCAGTTTTTCCGTGCAGAGAGGTTGGTTCAGGTTGTCTTTCAATCAAATAAGCTCTCTACTCTCCCTGCCTGTCTGTCTGGAGCTTGACTTAGCAACCTGCAACATTCTATCAATTTGTACCTGACTGCAAGTGTTCCCGCCTATTGTGTTCGTGACAGACAGTTGTTTACAGGCGGGAAGTGTCCTGGTATTTTATGACGTTTTGCTAGATTCATCTCCCTAAAAGATCATTTCCAGACGTTTTGCTAGATTCATCTCCCTAGAAGATCATTTCCAGACGCCATACACCCAGGAGGATTATTTAGATAAAGCGATCTTCCTCAAGTCGTTACCTTTTTTTATTTTATATTTTATAAAAAAACAAATCTAGCTAGTTAGTTTTACTAGCTACTGTACCAAGGATGGAGGCATCGACAAGTGGGAAAATAAATATTCTGTCCTAAACACTGAAACTAAGGATAATGACAAGCCAGATGGAGGGAGATGTGCAATAAGCTAATGTTCACCTGGAAGGCTCATTCCTCTCTTCAGTGTTTATGGGCACATAAAGTGACTGCATTAAATGGATTTCTATTTTATCTTCTAAAATCTGGTCGGACGTTTGACCGGCACATATTCTTCTTAACAGAAATGTTCTTGATGCGCCTTGATAACCCCTGAATTTTAACCCCTCTCACCAGGTGCCTTTGACCTCCTCGTTTACACCGACAAGGACCTAGAGGTGCCCGACAAATGGGAGGAGTCGGGCCCCCAGATCATCGACCAATCGGAGGAGGTTCGTCTGCGTTCCTTCACCACCTCCATCCACAAGGTCAACAGCATGGTGGCCTACAAGAGGGCCAACTCAGCCTAGAGCCTTGACCTCTAACCTGCCGCCCCCTGTACATAGTTATCGCTCAATGCCACATCTTTCCTGCCGAGTACAAAAAAGGAACGTTGGAGATGGACTACAATCGATCTACAAATCATAATCCATAGTAATTTAGGATCCAATGTGATTTGTAGGTCAGCCAGTCTGCAGTCGCCGACTGCCATCTCAAACGCGCACAATGGCAATGAGATAATACATACTACGCTTACCCTTTCCTACCTCCACCTCTCATATCTCTGCCTGTATATCTAAAGTCCTTTATACTGATTATTCTGTCGTGTCATTTTCTCTGTGTATTGGGGAGGCCTTGTTCTTCCTGACTCACTGCTTTGATGTAAATATATTGCCTGTCAATGGTCACCGATCTCTTTTGGTCCAATGCATTTACTTCCTTCTGAACTCTACCTTGTGATCTATCCAGTACTTGAGCCTCGCTGTTTTAGAAGCTAGTGTTTTGTGTGTTGTATTTTTAAGAAATGTTCCTACAATATATAAACGTTTCCATTTGATCATCAAGTCCGTGTTTCACCACTGCGATGGACCAGACGGTGGCGACGTAACCCGGGTTTCAGTCCCGGGTGGATATCCACCATCTATCTCTACATGTAAAATGAATGGTTATTTAGACCAAGTCCGTGTTTCACCACTGCGATGGACCAGATGGTGGCGACGTAACCCGGGTTTCAGTCCGGGTGGATATCCACCATCTATCTCTACATGTAAAATGAATGGTTATTTAGACCAAGTCCGTGTTTCACCACTGCGATGGACCAGACGGTGGCGGCGTAACCCGGGTTTCAGTCCCGGGTGGATATCCACCATCTATCTCTACATGTAAAATGAATGGTTATTTAGACCAAGTCCGTGTTTCACCACTGCGATGGACCAGACGGTGGCGACGTAACCCGGGTTTCAGTCCCGGGTGGATATCCACCATCTATCTCTACATGTAAAATGAATGGTTATTTAGACCAAGTCCGTGTTTCACCACTGCGATGGACCAGACGGTGGCGACGTAACCCGGGTTTCAGTCCCGGGTGGATATCCACCATCTATCTCTACATGTAAAATGAACGGTTATTTAGACCAGTGTGACGTTATATCCAAAGTTTGCACAGATGACGAGAGCACAAAGATAACAAGCAGTATCCTTTTAATGGGATGTTACCATTCAACTTGTCTCACAGTGTTCATCAGTCAATGGGGGGGGGAGTCTAATCTCTTTCTATAGGAGAAACCCTTTCTGAATGTCATCACCTCAGCCTCCACTAACAACCAACAGGTCCTGTGACCTCTATACTGTGGCTGTTCATAGTCATCTTTATAGGTGCCGTGCCTTCACATGCAACACACGGGTCTATCATTGGTGGAGAAGCAACACATGATCTGTTTTGACCAATCAGACACCAAAGCACAGGGACAAGTATACAGTTACGGAGACTTCTTTAAGTACACAATACAACCACAGGAACCACATACATCTGCAATGAGAAAAGTGCTTCAGTTCGGACAAGGTTAAGTTCAGTTCCACGTGAATGACAGTGATACAGTCCACATGTCTGTACGTAACAACTACTATAGTATATTATGTGTGAATTTAAGAGGTTTGGGAAATGGAAAAAGTGATTTTCTAACAGAAAGGTGAGTGGGTGGTTTAGCAGTCCTGTATTGGAAAGAATATAAAAACGAATGAATCCCATTTTCCATGAGAAAGAGTATTGTTTTGTATGAAATGCAAAGGACCTTAAGGTGCAAATATATTTTAGGCTTCGGGGGTCAAGTGCTCCTTTCAACTCTAAAGATGCCCCGGCCCGGCCGTACACATTAACCATGTTTAAGAAGGGAACATCAGAAAGGGAGCTGGTCCATTATGGGGGACTATGGGGGGGTCAGGGAGCTGGTCCATTATGAGGGACTACGGGGTGACAGGGAGCTGGTCCATTATGAGGGACTACGGGGGGTCAGGGGCTGGTCCATTATGAGGGGACTACGGGGGGGGTCAGGGAGCTGGTCCATTATGAGGGACTACGGGGGGACAGGGAGCTGGTCCATTATGATGGTCTACGGGGGGGTCAGGGAGCTGGTCCATTATGAGGGACTACGGGGGTGACAGGGAGCTGGTCCATTATGAGGGACTACGGGGGGGTCAGGGGCTGGTCCATTATGAGGGACTACGGGGGGGTCAGGGAGCTGGTCCATTATGGGGGACAGGGAGCTGGTCCATTATGAGGGACTATGGGGAGGACAGGGAGCTGGTCCATTATGGGGACTACGGGGGGGTCAGGGAGCTGGTCCATTATGAGGGACTACGGGGGGGTCAGGGAGCTGGTCCATTATGAGGGACTATGGGGAGGACAGGGAGCTGGTCCATTATGGGGGACTACGGGTGGGGTCATCTTTGCATCAGAGGAGGCTGTTGGGACGAGATATAGGAGGGAGGACGGGCTCGTTGTAATGGCTGGAATGGAGTCAGACGTGATTTCTATGTGTTTGATGCCGTTCCAGTAATTCCATTCCAGCCATTACAAGGAGCCCGTCCTCCCGTAGCTCCTCCCACCAGCCTCCTCTGCTGTACATACAAAACGGGTTATTTTGGAAATGTGAATCACACCTATCATATCACAGGATGGCAGTGGAATCTTCTAGAACACACGTCAAGTCTTTGGCTCAATGCGTAAAAATACACGGGTGAATGGATGGTCCAGGAAAGTTTTCACAGCAGAGACGTGTGTGTTCTCAACATGAAACTTGACCTTACAGTATAGAATAAATATATAAAACAAATAAATATGCAATAGGTAAGACAAGTGATCGTTACGTAAGATGAACGTTCTCTCAAAACCTTTGTGTTGTGAGTGTGTGGTGTGTGAGTTTGCACTGCTATTACTAACAAGCTTATGGTGGGTAAAAGTATGTTGTATCTATACCGTTACATTGATTCCATTCCAGCCATCGCAATGAGCTAAGACCTGGGTTCAAATAGTATTTGTAATCTTTCATTGAGCTGCCTGGTACAACAGAAACCAATGCAGAAACCAATAGTCTCAAAAGTACAAATCCTGCCCGACCATCTGGCACTCCAGACGGGCTCAAAATCTTTGAGAGATTTCAAATAATATTTGAACCCAGGTCTGTCTTTTCTCTGGTGGCATATTGATCCCTTGGTGCTCAGTAGGCCGATAGTAGCCACAGGCACACGCCACAGGCACACGCACACCTTCAGTGTTCTTCCTCCGACTGTGAGAGATATAATATAGTGACTCCTCCTTCATGTAGCAAGTCGACTTTGTGCACAAAAATAAAAAGAAAGACTATGGTAATAAATATAGCTTAGTGTTGATGTTGTCTTCTCAGGGTGGTGGAGGGATAGTGGAGATGGAGGGATAGTGGAGATGGAGGGATAGTGGAGATGGAGGGATAGTGGAGATGGAGGGATAGTGGGGTTGGAGGGATAGTGGGGATGGAGGGATAGTGGGGATGGAGGGATAGTGGGGATGATGGAGGGATAGTGGGGGTGGAGGGATAGTGGGGATGATGGAGGGATAGTGAGGGTGGAGGGATAGTGGGGATGGAGGGATAGTGGGGTGGAGGGATAGTGGGGGTGGAGGGATAGTGGAGATGATGGAGGGATAGTGGGGATGGAGGGATAGTGGGGATGATGGAGGGATAGTGGGGGTGGAGGGATAGTGGGGATGGAGGGATAGTGGGGGTGGAGGGATAGTGGGGATGATGGAGGGATAGTGGGGATGATGGAGGGACAGTGGGGATGGAGGGATAGTGGGGATGATGGAGGGATAGTGGGGATGGAGGGATAGTGGGGATGGAGGGATAGTGGGGATGATGGGGGGATAGTGGGGATGATGGAGGGATAGTGGGGATGGAGGGATAGTGGGGATGATGGAGGGATAGTGGGGATGATGGAGGGATAGTGGGGGTGGAGGGATAGTGGGGATGATGGAGGGATAGTGGGGATGGAGGGATAGTGGGGATGGAGGGATAGTGGAGATGGAGGGGGATAGTGGGGATGGAGGGATAGTGGGGATGATGGAGGGATAGTGGGATGGAGGGATAGTGGGGATGGATGGATAGTGGGGATGATGGAGGGATAGTGGGGGTGGAGGGATAGTGGGGATGATGGAGGGATAGTGGGGATGATGGAGGGATAGTGGGGGACAGGAGGGATAGTGGGGATGATGGAGAGGATAGTGGGGGTGGAGGGATAGTGGGGTGGAGGGTCCATAGTGGGGATGATGGAGGGATAGTGGGGATGATGGAGGGTAGTGGGGATGATGGAGGGATAGTGTGGATGGAGGGATAGTGGGGATGATGGAGGGATAGTGGGGGTGGAGGGATAGTGGGGATGATGGAGGGATAGTGGGGATGATGGAGGGATAGTGGGGATGATGGAGGGATAGTGGGGATGATGGAGGGATAGTGGGGATGATGGAGGGATAGTGGGGTGGAGGAGACGTTGAACAGGTCTACACCAGCTCCGTTGAAGAAAAACGGCTTTTTTGCCCTGTTCAGCCAGAATCTTCCAGGATTCTGTCTGTTCTTCTGGCAGCTTTGGCCTCGAAAAATAGTGGGGAACAGGACTCAGACATACTGGCCAGGGTCTGATGTTCAGACAGACAGACAGAGTATAGAATAAATATATATAACAAATAAATATATATAGAGAGAGAGACAGACAGACAGACAGACAGAGAGAGAGCGAGAGAGACAGACCAGAGAGAAAGTGAATGAGAGACAGACCAGCGAGAAAGTGAATGAGAGACAGACCAGAGAGAAAGTGAATGAGAGACAGACCAGAGAGAAAGTGAATGAGAGACAGACCAGAGAGAAAGTGAATGAGAGAGACAGACCAGCGAGAAAGTGAATGAGAGACAGACCAGAGAGAAAGTGAATGCCACAGGCACAGACCAGAGAGAAAGTGAATGAGAGACAGACCAGAGAAAAGTGAATGAGAGACAGACCAGAGAGAAAGTGAATGAGAGACAGACCAGAGAGAAAGTGAATGAGAGACAGACCAGATGGAGGGATAGTGAATGGAGAGACAGACCATGGAGGGATAGTGAATGAGAGACAGACCAGATGATGGAGGGATAGTGAATGAGAGAGACAGACCAGAGAGGGAAGTGAATGAGAGAGACAGACCAGCGAGGGATAGTGAATGAGAGACAGACCAGATGGAGGGATAGTGAATGAGAGGGACAGACCAGCGAGAAAGTGAATGAGAGACAGACCAGAGAGAAAGTGAATGAGAGACAGACCAGAGAGAAAGTGAATGAGAGAGGGACAGACCAGGAGAAAGTGAATGAGGGACAGACCAGAGAGAAAGTGAATGAGAGAGACAGACCAGCGAGAAAGTGAATGAGAGACAGACCAGAGATGGAAAGTGAATGAGAGACAGACCAGAGAAAGTGAATGAGAGACAGACCAGAGAGAAAGTGAATGGAGGGACAGACCAGAGAGAAAGTGAATGAGAGACAGACCAGAGAGAAAGTGAATGAGAGACAGACCAGAGAGAAAGTGAATGAGAGACAGACCAGAGAGGATAGTGAATGAGAGACAGACCAGAGAGAAAGTGAATGAGAGAGACAGACCAGCGGAGAAAGTGAATGAGAGACAGACCAGCGAGAAAGTGAATGAGAGACAGACCAGAGAGAAAGTGAATGAGAGACAGACCAGAGAGGAAAGTGAATGATGAGGGACAGACCAGAGAGAAAGTGAATGAGAGACAGACCAGAGAGAAAGTGAATGAGAGAGACAGACCAGCGAGAAAGTGAATGAGAGACAGACCAGAGAGAAAGTGAATGAGAGAGACAGACCAGAGAGAAAGTGAATGAGAGAGACAGACCAGCGAGAAAGTGAATGAGAGACAGACCAGAGAGAAAGTGAATGAGAGACAGACCAGAGAGAAAGTGAATGAGAGAGACAGACCAGAGAGAAAGTGAATGAGAGACGGACCAGAGAGAAAGTGAATGAGAGACAGACAGAGAGAGAGACAGAGAGACAGACCAGAGAGAAAGTGAATGAGAGACAGACCAGCGAGAAAGTGAATGAGAGACAGACCAGAGAGAAAGTGAATGAGAGACAGACCAGAGAGAAAGTGAATGAGAGACAGACCAGAGAGAAAGTGAATGAGAGACAGACCAGAGAGAAAGTGAATGAGAGAGACAGACCAGCGAGAAAGTGAATGAGAGAGACAGACCAGCGAGAAAGTAAATGAGAGACAGACCAGAGAGAAAGTGAATGAGAGACAGACCAGACAGAAAGTGAATGACAGACAGACAGACCAGAGAGAAGTGAATGAGAGACAGACCAGAGAGAAAGTGAATGAGAGACAGACCAGAGAGAAAGTGAATGAGAGACAGACCAGAGAGAAAGTGAATGAGAGACAGACCAGAGAGAAAGTGAATGAGAGACAGACCAGAGAGAAAGTGAATGAGAGACAGACCAGCGAGAAAGTGAATGAGAGACGGACCAGAGAGAAAGTGAATGAGAGACAGACAGAGAGAGAGACAGAGAGACAGACCAGAGAGAAAGTGAATGAGAGACAGACCAGCGAGAAAGTGAATGAGAGACAGACCAGCGAGAAAGTGAATGAGAGACAGACCAGAGAGAAAGTGAATGAGAGACAGACCAGCGAGAAAGTGAATGAGAGACAGACCAGCGAGAAAGTGAATGAGAGACAGACCAGAGAGAAAGTGAATGAGAGACAGACCAGAGAGAAAGTGAATGAGAGACAGACCAGCGAGAAAGTGAATGAGAGACAGACCAGAGAGAAAGTGAATGAGAGACAGACCAGAGAGAAAGTGAATGAGAGACAGACCAGAGAGAAAGTGAATGAGAGAGACAGACCAGCGAGAAAGTGAATGAGAGACAGACCAGCGAGAAAGTGAATGAGAGACAGACCAGCGAGAAAGTGAATGAGAGACAGACCAGAGAGAAAGTGAATGAGAGACAGACCAGAGAGAAAGTGAATGAGAGACAGACCAGCGAGAAAGTGAATGAGAGACAGACCAGCGAGAAAGTGAATGAGAGACGGACCAGAGAGAAAGTGAATGAGAGACAGACCAGAGAGAAAGTGAATGAGAGACAGACAGAGAGACAGACCAGCGAGAAAGTGAATGAGAGACAGACAGAGAGAGACAGACAGACAGACAGACAGACAGACAGACAGACAGACAGACAGACAGACAGACAGACAGACAGACAGACAGACAGACAGACAGACAGACAGACAGACAGACAGACAGACAGACAGACAGAGAGATAGAGAGAGATAGAGAGAGACAGACAGACAGAGAGAAAGTGAATGAGAGAGGACCTCCCTTGTGTCAATGTCATACATTAACACGAAGAAAAAAAAACTCAATTTAACAGACGTTCTTATCCAGAGCGACTTAGTAGTGAGTGCAGACATCTTCATCGAACCCACAACCCCTAGCGTTGCAAGTGCCATGCTCTACACGGGACTATACATGCTATATGGCCAATAAAATGATCCCTAAACATGACTATTAAAGACCAATCAAATCATGTCATTCACCTCATACAGCTGTGTGCAGATGGCATCAATGAACGACACCTGCATGCTCGGAATCTTATCCTGCTTGTCCCGATTCATCAGATCCTACAAAGAAAAACATCTTTACAAAACCTAGTTAAGTCCAAATGTAATTTGCTCCCACATTGACATCTGTGGCTTTGCTTGCCAACTCGTAAAAACCTGGCTTGGCACAAAGCCAACATGTGCACATGCCAAGATATTCAAATCAGAATCTTGGAGCCTTGTAAGTCAATTTGACGAAACCCTGATTTCCAATGACAATGGATCAACTGCAGCAGTGTAATAGTATAATAGTAGACACCAGAAGACAGTAACGATGGCAGGGAACAACAAGACGTGCTTACTGTTGGCTCAATGTTGAGTTCTTCTCTCCTTGTCCCCTTGCTCAAAGAACTCTGTCGCCACCAACTTGGCTATCTGTAAGAGAAGATGGAGAGAGGCAAGACAGAAAGAAAGGGAGCTTTTAAAAGGGCCTCCAAGTGGTATGTTGTTTCAATTGGGAGTAAAGGACACGGTTGATTAGTAACCTTGTAGTCTGGACAGCCACAAAGTCTGGTCTGTTAGACTCTAACCCTATGATTGTATCTGAATAAATACTTTAGACAATCTGTTGTCCAGGGTTTTTAAACATTTGTGTCTTTTGCAGGTATCTAGGAATTAGAACGGCGGTGTTTCAATGAAGGTGATACGACCAGGGGGTTTCAAGTTGGATAGACAGCCTCCTGTTGTGTGAAGACAAAGATACACATATCCACGGCCAATTGTATCAGACACCCTGCAATAGCACTCAGTATCCTACAAAGTGTTCCCTGTCGTTTGTAGCATGGGAATAATGCAGGAGAGAAACAGTGAAAGAGAGTTCTGCTAACTGAGCAGCAACCGTACTGCGTTCATGGACTCTTTCTCTTTACAAAGGATAGATGAAGATTGACTACAACCTCAGGTTCCCAATCAAGGAAGTGTGTGTGTGTGTGGTAGCCATCTGCAGAACACTGATTGGAGCTGTGTAATTAAGCCTAGAGAGCCGGAGGGGGTTCAGGGAGAGGAGGAAAGAAAGGGGGAGAAGGAGAGAGGAGGAGAAGACACATTTATGTACATTTAATCTTGGCTGATGTAGTATCCACTCTAATAATAAGATCTGCTGAGCTCAATGAAAACTTTGTATGTGTGTGAAAGATGATTTGTGTGTGTGTGCACAGATTTCCTGTGTGTGTGTGCACATATTCCCCATGTGTGTGTATGTGTACAGATTTCCTATGTGTGTGTGTGTGTGTGTGTGTGTGTGTGTGTGTGTGTGTGTGTGTGTGTGTGTGTGTGTGTGTGTGTGTGTGTGTGTGTGTGTGTGTGTGTGTGTGTGTGTGTGTGTGTGTGTGTGTGTGTGTGTGTGTGTGTGTGTGTGTGTGTGTGTGTGTGTGTGTGTGTGTGTGTGTGTGTGTGTGCACAGATTTCCTATATGTGTGTATGTGTGCACAGATTTCCTATGTGTGTATGTGTGCACAGATTTCCTATGTGTGTGTGTGTGTATGTGCACAGATTTCCTATTTGTGTGTATGTGCGTGCACAGATTTCCCATGTGTGTGTGTATGTGCACAAATTTCCTATATGTGGGTATGTGCACAGATTTCCTATGTGTGTGTATGTGTGCTGGAGGTGCAGATGTATTCACCAGCTCTGTCAGTTCTGTATGTATTATGTGAGGACCTGAGCAGAGGATCGGTCTAGAACAGGTTTCTGGGTCTAGAACAGGTTTCTGGGTCTAGAACAGGTTTCTGGGTCTAGAGCTGAGTCTGGTTCTAGAACAGGTTTCTGGGTCTAGAGCTGAGTCTGGGTCTAGAGCTGACTCTGGGTCTAGAGCTGACTCTGGGTCTAGAGCTGAGTCTGGGTCTAGAGCTGAGTCTGGATCTAGAGCTGAGTGTCTATCCTCCTCTAAGAAGAGTTCTAGAGCTCTCTGATCACAAACACACACACGGTTAGAGACTTGTCAGAACCTCTCCTTCCATTGCACCTAGGGAGCTTGATGAGGAACAGGAGGAAGAGACTTACACAAGGAAGTTGAAATGACACCAGGAGAAGAAGAGAGACAGAGACAGAAAGAGAACATCATCTAAGGGTTGAAAAGAAAATGGAGAGGTACTGAAAAAGGATGAGAACAATGAGAGCTGTGTGAGTGAAAAATGAAACATTTGAAAGAATATCAAAGGAGATAGCAGTAACAAGAACACAGTAACAAGACAGTAACAAGAACAGAGTTGAGTTTATGAAGTGAGTCTTGAAGCTAGTGAATGTGATCCCACTTTTCACTTACTCTCTTCTGTACTGGCCAGGGCTTGGTAATGGCAGAGATGTCACATGCAGTCATCAGCATGGACCTACAGCAGGTGATACACAAGCAAGGCAAGAGAGTGGGTTATGTTGAGCCATTACGCTCAGCATCACTCCATCAAGGGAAATATTGTTTCTAACAAAGTTATCTACATAGATTTCAGGATGTGTAGATATTCAGAATTCATGTAAACATGACTGTGGGAGGTTTGAAAACATATTATGGGGACAGGGTAAGTTGAACTGTGGGACAGGGTAAGTTGAACTGAGGGACAGGGTAAGTTGAACTGAGGGACAGGGTAAGTTGAACTGTGGGACAGGGTAAGTTGATCTGAGGGACAGGGTAAGTTGAACTGCGGGACAGGGTAAGTTGAACTGAGGGACAGGGTAAGTTGAACTGAGGGACAGGGTAAGTTGATCTGAGGGACAGGGTAAGTTGAACTACGGGACAGGGTAAGTTGAACTGAGGGACAGGGTAAGTTGAACTGAGGGACAGGGTAGGTTGAACTGAGGGACAGGGTAAGTTGAACTGAGGGACAGGGTAAGTTGAACTGCGGGACAGGGTAAGTAAGTTGAACTGAGGGACAGGGTAAGTTGAACTGAGGGACAGGGTAGGTTGAACTGAGGGACAGGGTAAGTTGAACTGAGGGACAGGGTAAGTTGAACTGACGGGCAGGGTAAGTTGAACTGTGGGACAGGGTAAGTTGAGCCTCCTACACATTTCTGTACTGAATGAAATATGACCACAACCTTTTTAAAAACCATGTCTATCTTTATTTCCCAAACACAATTCAACACGATCACAATCGCTTTGTTTTTGTCTTCTAATAATTTTAAGCATATTTTAACATAGGCTTAACACCTAATAAAGACTTTGTCCTGTTTTAAAGGGATACTTTGAGATGTTGCCAATGAGGCCCTTTTCCTACTTCCTCAAAGTCAGATGAACTCGTGGATCCATGTTTATATCTCTGAGTCCAGTATGAAGGACGTTAGAGGGAGATGTACGCGAGCCAATGCTAACTAACATTAGCACAATGACTGCACGTCTACGGGAATCTAGTCGCTTTGGATAAAAGCGTCTGCTAAATGGCATATATTATTATTATTATTATTATTTAGAATTGATCCCAACCTTGAAAGACGCACAACCAAGCTGTCCCCAGGTGAATATGTATATGCATATTGTGTCCACTAACCTCAGCAAGTCTTTATGATAGTCATTGTCCCAGACAAATTGGCTGTTCTTGGTCAGTTCAAAGAACTCTCCTCTCCTCCTGAAAAGATAGGCAGTAAATTTGATATCTATCTTTCTCTCCGTCTGCCTGCAGTCTAGTCAGACGCCCACACTTCAGACAAGGAGAGGGAGGGAAAGAGAGAGAGAGAAGAGCTGAGATTAGGAGATAAGGAGAGAGAGTTGTGAAAAATAGAAAAAGTGTTAGGGGGGAGGATAGAGAGAGATATAGTCAATTACTGCTTTAGTACATTATTACTAGATCTTCTAATGAATAGGGTCTGAATACAACTTCCACCTTGACATTTTTCACAGCCCATCAATCTTAATTGAAGTTCTAATAAAAACTCTGCATAAAAATGTGACTTGAACGGTTCCCCTCTGTGCGCATCCCAGCTGTGTGTGACACTGTACCTACTTCATGTACAGAGCCAGGTCCGTAGCCAGAATAGCCCTCTCGATCATCTTCAGAGTGGCCTTGTACTCATCCAGAGACAGACTGCTTAGAATCTGATTCCCCTGGGTGGAGGAAGTGGTGGAGAGAGAGAGGGGGAATAGAGAGAGGGAGGAAGGAATGAAGGAATAAGGAGAGAGAGAGAGAGAAAGGGAGGGAGGGGAATGGAGGTGAGAGAGGAATGGAAGGAGGGAAGAAGGAAGAAGGAAGGGGGATGGATGGATAGAGAGATAGATAGATAAGAATGGAGAGAGATGCAGGGATAGCGAGAGAGGGAGGCAGGGATGACAAATTATTGACCCAGTTAAAGTTTTGTCACCTGAAAATGTGAAAATGAAATGAAAAATAATAACAAGGAATAAATACACAATGAAAATACCAGCACTGAGTCAGGATAACTGGGCTATATACACAGTGAAAATGAAGCACTGAGTCAGGATATGAAGGATAACTGGGCTATATAACAAGGGATAACTGGGCTAAATACACAGTCAGGATATGAGTCTGGATAACTGGGCTATATACACAGGGTACCAGCACTGAGTCAGGATAACTGGGCTATATACACAGGGTACCAGCACTGAGTCAGGATAACTGGGCTATATACACAGGGTACCAGCACTGAGTCAGGATAACTGGGCTATATACACAGGGTACCAGCACTGAGTCAGGATAACTGGGCTATATACACAGGGTACCAGCACTGAGTCAGGATAACTGGGCTATATACAGCACTGGTCAGGATAACTGGGCATACACAGGGTACCAGCACTGAGTCAGGATAACTGGGCTATATACACAGGGTACCAGCACTGAGTCAGGATAACTGGGCTAGGGTACCAGCACTGAGTCTGGATAACAGCACTGAGTAGGATAACTGGGCTATATACACAGGGTACCAGCACTGAGTCAGGATAACTGGGCTATATACACAGGGTACCAGCACTGAGTCAGGATAACTGGGCTATATACACAGGGTACCAGCACTGAGTCAGGATAACTGGGCTATATACACAGGGTACCAGCACTGAGTAATGATAACTGGGCTATATACACAGGGTACCAGCACTGAGTAATGATAACTGGGCTATATACACAGGGTACCAGCACTGAGTCAGGATAACTGGGCTATATACACAGGGTACCAGCA
>NC_060197.1:40470697-40473942 GCF_021184085.1 Oncorhynchus gorbuscha
TGATAATGGGATATGTAGATAGGGCCGAGTCGGTCAAGGATCGATTCAGACAAGGTGGTAAATTGTATGACAAGCGACAGTTTATTCAGAGTAAAGATATCTGGTACAACGTATACGGGCTTGTTCATTCAGCTCATAAGGAACCAGCAGAAAGAAGCCCCGATAACAGATTGCAAGCATGTTATGTACAGTACAGAAAGCTCCTTCTACAAGGACCTGAAGGCCCAGCTTCACAGGAAGACACTGTTGCTGGGTAACAAACGTTATGTCTGCTTATCCATCTAGCCACAAGAGGCTATGATCAAATCTCTACATGGTAACATCTCATCGAGGTAGGATTTTGGGGGAAAAGTGGTGGTCACAGATACAGAAAGGGTTTCTGTTTTTATCCGTTTGCAGATTCTTTCCCAGTGATGATGGACAGGCAGACCTGCCATAGCAAGATCACAGTGACGGGAGAAGGGCGAGGCATGTGCTTCTCTGACTTCGCCCAGTCTTCTCCAGAGCACCCTCTCCAGTTCGACATGGTCTGCTGTGCCCTGGGCTCTGTCGCCGTGACAACGGGCCAACGCTACTGGGAGGCCGACGTCCGCTGCTGCTCCGCCTGGGCTGTGGGCGTGGCCTACGGCTGCCTGGACAGGAAGGGGCGCGACAAAAGCGCCAAGCTGGGGCGGAACAGAAACTCGTGGTGTGTGGAGCTCAGGCATGGCCGTCTCTCCGCCTGGCACAACGACAGGCACGTGTCGTGCTCCGCAAGCGGGCGAGGGGTGCCAGGCAGGGTGGGCGTGTGGGTGCACTACGAGAAGGGAAAGCTGGCGTTCTACGATGCCGAGACTATGAAGGTCCTGCAGGAGTTCTCTGCAGCCCTGACGACCGTGTTTGATAGGGTGCATCATCAGTTCACTGAGCCCCTGTACCCTGCGTTCTGCTTCCTAAGACCATCAGAGGGACAGGTGTGGCCCAGCCATATGGAGATACGGGACATCAACACTCCCATAGCGATCCATAAATGTCAATAAGCATTGTTCGATACGCACAGTCATGTACTGTTCAAAGTGTGTGCTCTACTCTCAACTCATTGCTATGCTGGTTTTGTTCACTCATAACAAATATTCATCTGCACAATGCATTGTGTGACCTTGTCAAATAAAACTGACCTGAAGTTTACAGCCAGTAGCAGACTTTTCATGGGGTCACCTTTACCTTCCTGGTTTCTTAGCTTGATTAGCTCATGGAGTCTGGAAGAAACAGTGAAATAAACAATCACACATAATAACAATCAATCCCAGAAACACTTAACATTGTAATACAGAACGTCTGTACTTATAATTATTGGCTATGATGCTTTTGATGGATATATTTAAAAACACAACAAGACGAATCACAACAACTCAAAGAGCGTAACAAAGCACTTGAATCTAACCTAAAACACCAGATCATGATCAGTAGGCACGAAGTGGAAGAAAACACCCTGGAAAGGCATGAAGCAGGAGGTACTATGTGGACCTATCTTGCAAAACATTTGACCCTGATTAACATGACCCCTGTTTAAACAACATGACGGACAGGAAGTCCAAATCAAAGCCCTCACCTGGGCGTCCCGACACAGAGAACCTTCCTGTAGCCCCGATTGGCAATGTTATCCAACAGGAAGTGACAGCTGTGGTCAGCGAACAGGTACTGGGTGTTACTCTTCTTGTTCTCCAAGGGTTTCAGCATCAGACTGGGCCTGCTCAGCCGGGCCTCTGTGATGTCATCTGCCTGTGACATCTTGTGAAGGGCGTGGCCTTCCCATTCTCCCGTTAGGAAGAGGAGCTGACAGTCTTGGCAGAACTTCATTCCTGGGGGGAGAGCGAGGAACTTTAAAAACGTGGATTGGTGACATCTTGTGAAGGGCGTGGCCTTCCCATTCTCCTGTTAGGAAGAGGAGCTGACAGTCTAGGCAGAACTTCATTCCTGGGGGGAGAGAGAGGAACTTTTAAAACCTGGATGGGAAGAAAGAAACAAAACAACCATTGTTTTAATTGGATGAATATTATGTAGAGGTGGTGCGAAGAACTATCAAGTGAAATACTCATTATATGATCTGTCTGGCAACTTATCAAAGGTACTTAAGAGTTTTTTTATTTAACATTTATTTAACTAGGCAAGTCAAATTCTCATTTAACAATGACGGCCTAGCCCGGCCAAACCCTCCCCTAAACCGGACGACGCTGGGCCAATTGTGCGCCGCCCTATGGGACTCCCAATCACGGCCGGTTGTGATACAGCCCGGGATCGAACCAGGGTCTGTACTGATGCCTCTAGCACTGAGTTGCAGTGACTTAGACCGCTGCGCCACTCGGGAGCTTACAGTAGGACTGTTATCCACGGAACTATACTGTTCCACCTCTTACATGGAACGGAATAGTTACGATGATAGAGACCCACTACACGTCTGGACAGGTGTAGGATATTTACCTGGAGCAGTACTCCTGATGGGTGGAAGTTGGCATCTTTGACCGGTTCACCTCCTCTTGGGCCCTAAGCCTGGCCTCAGACACCTACAACACAAACAGACATGTCACACGCCTGGTGAAAACAAGGGAGTGTAGTTAGATACTCTATATGTGCAGAGGAGGCAGAGGCATTAATTAGGCTTCCATAAAAGGAATTGTAGGCTATTGTAGGTGTCATTTTGGCCAATTTATTTGGTTGTTGTGTTGTCTATAGTTTGTCTGTCTTTGTATAGTACACTTAATTTGTATAGAGCGCAATATATGTTGGGTGACTGGTCATGTCAAAGGTGAACAGGAAGTGGGTATGCACATGCAGCGATGGAAGAGGAAGCGAGACAACCCAATGTCTTTTTTTTCCCCGGGTTCAATGAAAGTCATCTGGAGAATCGCAATTGCATAGTCCTCGCATCTACTCTCCTTCTCAAAACCCATTGGATGAAAAAGCTAGAGGTCCTCCCCCTCTGACCTCAAAGAGATTTTGAGAAGGAGGCGATGAGAGGACGGGAGGAGTATGCAAATTAGATGATCCTATTGAACTAAGTAGACCAGACCCAGCAAGCTTTTGCATTGGTGTCTTTGGGAGACACTCAGTTAAGTAGACCGGAACTGACTTTTTTTACGGTAAAAGGCCTGAGTTAACGATCTTAACGTATCCACCATCTTAAGCACAGACATGGAGAGCATACAGTCAAGAGAACAGCTATGCATTTCAGAAACTGTGATAAAGCTCTTACCATTAACACATTG
>NC_060197.1:40479042-40484042 GCF_021184085.1 Oncorhynchus gorbuscha
CTCCAACGCTAGTGAATGATCCTGTACGGAGTTACGTAAATATATAGGTACCAGAGAAGGTGAGAGTGGAGTTACGTAGATATACAGGAACCAGACAGAGAGGGAGAGTGGAGTTACGTAGAGGAACCAGACAGAGAGGGAGAGAGTGGAGTTTCGTAGATATACAGGAACCAGACAGAGAGGGAGAGTGGAGTTACGTAGATATACAGGAACCAGACAGAGAGGGAGAGTGGAGGTATGTAGATATATAGGAACCAGACAGAGAGGGAGAGTGGAGTTACGTAGATATACAGGAACCAGACAGAGAGGGAGAGTGGAGTTACGTAGATATATAGGAACCAGACAGAGAGGGAGAGTGGAGTTACGTAGATATATAGGAACCAGACAGAGAGGGAGAGTGGAGTTACGTAGATATATAGGAACCAGACAGAGAGGGAGAGTGGAGTTACGTAGATATACAGGAACCAGACAGAGAGGAGAGTGGAGTTACGTAGATATACAGGAACCAGACAGAGAGGGAGAGTGGAGTTACGTAGATATATAGGAACCAGACAGAGAGGGAGAGTGGAGTTACGTAGATATACAGGAACCAAACAGAGAGGGGGAGTGGAGTTACGTAGATATAGGAACCAGACAGAGAGGAGAGAGTGGAGTTTCGTAGATATACAGGAACCAGACAGAGAGGGAGAGTGGAGTTACGTAGATATACAGGAACCAGACAGAGAGGGAGAGTGGAGTTACGTAGATATACAGGAACCAGACAGAGAGGGAGAGTGGAGTTACGTAGATATATAGGAACCAGACAGAGAGGGAGAGTGGAGTTACGTAGATATACAGGAACCAGACAGAGAGGGAGAGTGGAGTTACGTAGAGGAACCAGACAGAGAGGGAGAGAGTGGAGTTTCGTAGATAAACAGGAACCAGACAGAGAGGGAGAGTGGAGTTATGTAGATATATAGGATACAGACAGAGAAGGAGAGAGTGGAGTTATGTAGATATATAGGATACAGACAGAGAAGGAGAGAGTGGAGTTATGTAGATATATAGGATACAGACAGAGAAGGAGAGAGTGGAGTTATGTAGATATATAGGATACAGACAGAGAGGGAGAGAGTGGAGTTATGTAGATATATAGGATACAGACAGAGAAGGAGAGAGTCGAGTTACATAAATGCCATTTAGCAGACGCTTTTATCCAAAGCGACTTACAGTCATGTGTGCATACATTCTACGTATGGGTGGTCCCGGGAATCAAACCCACTACCCTGGCGTTACAAGCGCCATGCTCTACCAACTGAGCTACAGAAGGACCACAAAGGAGTCAACAGTAGATTATTTTAATCAATAAGGTCAATGTACTTGTTTATTGTAAAATAAATTCCAGTAAGTGATTTAAAAAGACAATCGACCCACTCATCAAATTCCAGAAAGCTTTGTCCGGGGTGGAATCTAAATGCTCTAGCCTAGAGTTTGTTTACGTACCGGTATAGTAGATCACAGAAAAAGATGCAACTAAGACCAATCACACTAGGCCAATCAACAAAAAACACCCCGCCAACACTATAGAATTTATACAAAGTGTAAAATGTGTCATACATCATTCCCTATTTTTTTTTTAAATGAACTGTAACAACTGCCGCGTTCCTAGGCGAGACAGTTGTGGATGGAATTGGTACAAAAGCGTTGACCTAACTGATATCATTAGTGCTGTATTGACAAGAAAAACTAGATGTGCAATACCATTCGTCACTCCCACTGTCATGTGGGTTTTCAAGAAAGGCAAATTAATGAAACTGTCTGAATTACATTCCCCTGCTAAGCACAATAGATTGAGCTCTAGGGCCTATTATAGTGCTATGCTGTGTTTGTCTAATACCATACAGTAGATAACACTGGTAGGTAGACACTAAAGCAAGATTAAACAGCAGTATCTTAAAACTACTAAAGAGGCTCAAAGGATTTCTAAATCCACCCCTGTTAACCAAACGGCATCAGGAGAGAGGGTAGGAACAACGGCTAGGCTATAGTATGCATGACTATGCAGACAGTTCATCTTGCATCCAATGGCACACCAAAGAGCTGTGACTCCCTGAATTAACCTTGAAACCAAGTAAGTGCAATCTGCTTAATATGACAACACTAAAACCGGGTCAGCAAACCTAACAACTCTTAATAATTTAAAATCCTGACATAGGTGTGTATGGGGGGGGTTGCGTGTGAATCAGTCAAATTGTGGTAAAGGTGAGAGCAGACCGGCAACTACTTCTTAACTCGCTGATTGTCCACCTTCCAACAGGGGGATCCAAGAGTCGAGTAGCCAGCAGTAAGACAGGCCACTACAGCAGACAGAGGCTGGCTGGGCCTGTGCAGGGTAAACTTTGGTTTGCACAGTGCCACAGTCCTAGGATTTAGCACTGAATGAAGGGGTGGGGTGAGTGGATGGTAGAGTAATAGCAGAAGGAGGGGTCAGTGTGGCTTTAATTTTGCGTGCTGTGTGGCTTGTTCCGTCAGACTGGCTCTGATGGAGTTAACCACAGTCTGTCTAACGTTATCCTCCATATATTGCGCACTCAGTGGCTTCAACACCTGTTCCCAGAGTGTCTCTGCCAACAGGTCTATGATGGTGCCCACATCTCTGAACTCCCCTGAGTATTTGACGTAGGCCCACATGCAGAGAGTTATGAGAGCCACGCCCATGACCAGGTTGGCCAGCAAGGCAATAGTGTTCATTCCAATGAAGCCGGTCAGCCCTGAGACGATGTAGGTGGTGAACATGACAACGAAGAGCGTGGCGGGTGTGCGTGCAGCGTAGAAGATGTTCTTACATAGATATACAGGAACCAGACAGAGAGGGAGAGTGGAGTTACGTAGAGGAACCAGACAGAGAGGGAGAGAGTGGAGTTATGTAGATATATAGGATACAGACAGAGAGGGAGAGAGTGGAGTTATGTAGATATATAGGATACAGACAGAGAAGGTGAGAGTGGAGTTACGTAGATATACAGGAACCAGACAGAGAGGGAGAGTGGAGTTACGTAGATATACAGGAACCAGACAGAGAGGGAGAGTGGAGGTATGTAGATATATAGGAACCAGACAGAGAGGGAGAGTGGAGTTACGTAGATATACAGGAACCAGACAGAGAGGGAGAGTGGAGTTACGTAGATATACAGGAACCAGACAGAGAGGGAGAGTGGAGTTACGTAGATATATAGGAACCAGACAGAGAGGGAGAGTGGAGTTACGTAGATATACAGGAACCAGACAGAGAGGGGGAGTGGAGTTACGTAGATATATAGGAACCAGACAGAGAGGGAGAGAGTGGAGTTTCGTAGATATACAGGAACCAGACAGAGAGGGAGAGTGGAGTTACGTAGATATACAGGAACCAGACAGAGAGGGAGAGTGGAGTTACGTAGATATACAGGAACCAGACAGAGAGGGGGAGTGGAGTTACGTAGATATACAGGAACCAGACAGAGAGGGAGAGTGGAGTTATGTAGATATATAGGATACAGACAGAGAAGGAGAGAGTGGAGTTATGTAGATATATAGGATACAGACAGAGAAGGAGAGAGTGGAGTTATGTAGATATATAGGATACAGACAGAGAAGGAGAGAGTGGAGTTATGTAGATATATAGGATACAGACAGAGAGGGAGAGAGTGGAGTTATGTAGATATATAGGATACAGACAGAGAAGGAGAGAGTCGAGTTACATAGATATACAGGAACCAGACAGAGAGGGAGAGAGTGGAGTTATGTAGATATATAGGATACAGACAGAGAGGGAGAGAGTGGAGTTTCGTAGATAAACAGGAACCAGACAGAGAGGGAGAGAGTGGAGTTATGTAGATATATAGGATACAGACAGAGAGGGAGAGAGTGGAGTTATGTAGATATATAGGATACAGACAGAGAAGGTGAGAGTGGAGTTACGTAGATATACAGGAACCAGACAGAGAGGGAGAGTGGAGTTACGTAGATATACAGGAACCAGACAGAGAGGGAGAGTGGAGTTACGTAGATATACAGGAACCAGACAGAGAGGGAGAGTGGAGTTACGTAGATATACAGGAACCAGACAGAGAGGGAGAGTGGAGTTACGTAGATATACAGGAACCAGACAGAGAGGGAGAGTGGAGTTACGTAGATATATAGGAACCAGACAGAGAGGGAGAGTGGAGTTACGTAGATATACAGGAACCAAACAGAGAGGGGGAGTGGAGTTACGTAGATATATAGGAACCAGACAGAGAGGGAGAGAGTGGAGTTTCGTAGATATATAGGAACCAGACAGAGAGGGAGAGTGGAGGTATGCAGATATATAGGATACAGACAGAGAAGGAGAGAGTGGAGTTATGTAGATATATAGGATACAGACAGAGAGGGAGAGAGTGGAGTTATGTAGATATATAGGATACAGACAGAGAAGGAGAGAGTGGAGTTATGTAGATATATAGGATACAGACAGAGAAGGAGAGAGTGGAGTTATGTAGATATATAGGATACAGACAGAGAGGGAGAGAGTGGAGTTATGTAGATATATAGGATACAGACAGAGAAGGAGAGAGTCGAGTTACATAGATATACAGGAACCAGACAGAGAGGGAGAGTGGAGTTACGTAGAGGAACCAGACAGAGAGGGAGAGAGTGGAGTTTCGTAGATAAACAGGAACCAGACAGAGAGGGAGAGAGTGGAGTTATGTAGATATATAGGATACAGACAGAGAGGGAGAGTGGAGGTATGCAGATATACAGGAACCAGACAGAGAGGGAGAGTGGAGTTACGTAGATATACAGGAACCAGACAGAGAGGGAGAGTGGAGTTACGTAGATATATAGGAACCAGACAGAGAGGGAGAGTGGAGTTACGTAGATATACAGGAACCAAACAGAGAGGGGGAGTGGAGTTACGTAGATATATAGGACCCAGACAGAGAGGGAGAGAGTGGAGTTTCGTAGATATATAGGAACCAGACAGAGAGGGAGAGAGTGGA
>NC_060197.1:40489042-40514042 GCF_021184085.1 Oncorhynchus gorbuscha
ACACCACACATACCACACCACACCACACATACCACACCACACATACCACACCACACATACCACACCACACATACCACACCACACCACACCACACCACACATACCACACATACCACACATACCACACCACACACACCACACCACACATACCACACATACCACACATACCACACCACACATACCACACCACACATACCACACCACACCACACATACCACACCACACCACACATACCACACCACACATACCACACCACACATACCACACCACACATACCACACCACACATACCACACCACACCACACATACCACACCACACATACCACACCACACATACCACACCACACATACCACACCACACATACACACCACACCACACATACCACACATACCACACATACCACATCAGGATTTTAGACATTTTTGCAAATTTATTGTAAATTTAAAAAACAGAAAAACCTTATTTACTTTAAGTATTCAGCCCCTTTGCTATGAGACTCGAATTGAGCTCAGGTGTCATGATGTGTGCTGAGAGTCGGGAAGCAAGTTCAGGGAGGAAGTATTTTAATAAATAAACGCAACATAATACAAACCAAGAATCACTAACAGCACACAGACATGAAACAGACACAATGAAGCCTGGGGAAGGAACCTGTCACGTCCTGACCATAGAGAGCCCTTATTTCCTATGGTAGAGTAGGTCAAGGCGTGACTGGGGGGTTAGTCTAGTTTACTATTTCTATGTTGGGTTCTAGTTTTGCTTTCTATGATGGTGATTTTGTATGATTCCCAATTAGAGGCAGCTGGTAATCGTTGTCTCTAATTGGGGATCATATTTAGGTAGCTTGTTTCCACCTGTGTTTGTGGGATATTGTTTATGTGTAGTTGCATGTCAGCACTCTATTGTCGTCACGTTTCGTTTATTCCTTTATTGTTTTGTGTGTTACACTAAATAAAGATGTGGAACCCAGATCACGCTGCACGCTGGTCCGAGTATGCTTCAAACGATAGTGACAGAACCAAAGGGAGTGACATATATAGGGAAGGCAATCAGGCCTGGGGAAGGAACCAACGGGAGTGACATATATAGGGAACCAATCAGGCCTGGGGAAGGAACCAACGGGAGTGACATATATAGGGAACCAATCAGGCCTGGGGAAGGAACCAACGGGAGTGACATATATAGGGAACCAATCAGGCCTGGGGAAGGAACCAACGGGAGTGACATATATAGGGAAGGCAATCAGGCCTGGGGGAGGAACCAACGGGAGTGACATATATAGGGAAGGTAATGAGGGAACCAAAGGAGTCCAGGTAAGTCTGATGACGCGCAGGTGCGTAACGATGGTGACAGGTGTGCGTCATAACGAGCAGCCTGGTGACCTTGAGGCCAGAGAGGGAGCACACCTGACCTCAGGTGCATCCTGTCTCCATTGATTATTCTTAAGATGTTTCTACAACTTTATTGGAGTCCACTTGTGGTAAATTCAATTGATTGGACATGATTTGGAAAGGCACACACCTGTCTATATAAGTTCCCACAGTTGACAGTGCATGTCAGAGCAAAGACCAAGCCATGAGGGTCAAAGGAATTGTCAGTAGAGCTTCGTGACAGGATTGTGTCGAGACAAAGATCTGGGGAGGGGTACCACCTTTTCTTTTGCAGCATTGACCGTCCCCAAGAACACAGTGGCCTCCATAATTATTAAATGGAAGAAGTTTGGAACCACCAAGACTCTTCCTAGAGCTGGCCACCCGGCCAATCTGAGCAATCGGGTGAGAAGGGCCTTGGTCAGGGAGAGTTCCATGAATCCCATGGTCACTCAGACAGAGATACCAGAGTTCCTATGTGGAGATGGGAGAAACTTCCAGAAGGACAACAATCTCTAGAGCACTCCCACCAAATCAGGTCTTTATGGTAGTGGCCAGAAGGAAGTCACTCCTCAGTAAAAGACACATGACATCCGCTTGGAATTTGCCAAAAGGCACCAAATGGACTATCAGACCACGATAAAAAAGGTTCTCTGGTCTGATGAATCCAAGATTGAACCCTTAGTCCTGAATGCCAAGCGTCACGTCTGGAGGAAACGTGGCACCATCCCTACGGTAAAGCACGGTGGTGACAGCATCATGCTGTGGGGATGTTGTCAGCGGCAGGGACTGGGAGACTAAGCACACAGCCAAGACAATGCAGGAGTGGCTTCTGGACACATCTCTGCATGTCCTTGAGTGGCCCAGCCAGAGCCCGGACTTGAACCCCATCTCACATCTCTGGAGAGACCTGAAAATAGCTGTGCATCGACGCTCCACATCCAACCTGACAGAGCTTGAGAGGATCTGCAGAGAAAAATGAGAGAAACTCACCAAATACAGGTGTGCCAAGCTTGTAGCGACATACCCAAGAAGACTCGAGGCTGTAATCGCTGCCAAAGGTGCTTCAACAAAGTACTGAGTAAAGGGTCTGAATACTTATGTAAATGTGCTATTTCTGTTTAAATTTGTAATCATTTTGGGTATTGTGTGTAGATTGATGAAGGATAAAAAATTATTTGATCAATTTTGTCAAAGTCTGAATACTTTCCGAAGGCACTCAACCACTGTCCTGAGCAGCTGTCCTTTCACTAGTGTGTGTGTCTGTACACAGTTGCATATGTCTATGCATATCTGTCTGTATGTGTATGTGTGAGTGTGTGTGTGTGAGTGTGTGAGTGTGAGTGTGTGAGTGTGTGAGTGTGAGTGTGTGAGTGTGAGTGTGTGAGTGTGTGAGTGTGAGTGTGTGAGTGTGAGTGTGTGAGTGTGAGTGTGAGTGTATGTGTGTGTGATTTTGTTGATTCTGACCCTGCATGGGCCTCGAAACGTAATGAGATGTTTAAATGCTCTCTCTATGTCTCCTCCATTCTCTCTCTCTCTATGTCTCCTCCACTCTCTCTCTATGTCTCCTCCACTCTCTCTCTCTATGTCTCCTCCACTCTCTCTCTCTATGTCTCCTCCACTCTCTCTCTCTATGTCTCCTCCACTCTCTCTCTATGTCTCCTCCACTCTCTCTCTATGTCTCCTCCACTCTCTCTCTATGTCTCCTCCACTCTCTCTCTATGTCTCCTCCACTCTCTCTATGTCTCCTCCACTCTCTCTCTGTCTCCTCCACTCTCTCTCTCTCTGTCTCCTCCACTCTCTCTCTCTCTGTCTCCTCCACTCTCTCTCTCTATGTCTCCTCCACTCTCTCTCTATGTCTCCTCCACTCTCTCTCTATGTCTCCTCCACTCTCTCTCTATGTCTCCTCCACTCTCTCTCTATGTCTCCTCCACTCTCTCTCTATGTCTCCTCCACTCTCGCTATGTCTCCTCCACTCTCTCTCTATGTCTCCTCCACTCTCTCTCTATGTCTCCTCCACTCTCTCTATGTCTCCTCCACTCTCTCTATGTCTCCTCCACTCTCTCTCTATGTCTCCTCCACTCTCTCTATGTCTCCTCCACTCTCTCTATGTCTCCTCCACTCTCTCTCTATGTCTCCTCCACTCTCTCTCTATGTCTCCTCCACTCTCTCTTTATGTCTCTCTCTCTATGTCTCCTCCACTCTCTCTCTATGTCTCCTTCACTCTCTCTTTATGTCTCCTCCACTCTCTCTCTCTATGTCTCCTCCACTCTCTCTCTCTATGTCTCCTCCACTCTCTCTCTCTATGTCTCCTCCACTCTCTCTCTATGTCTCCTCCACTCTCTCTCCTCATGTCTCCTCCACTCTCTCTCTATGTCTCCTCCACTCTCTCTCTATGTCTCCTCCACTCTCTCTCTCTCTATGTCTCCTCCACTCTCTCTCTCTCTCTCTCTCTCTATGTCTCCTCCACTCTCTCTCTATGTCTCCACACTCTCTCTCTCTCTCTCTCTCTCTCTCTCTCTCTCTCTCTCTCTCTCTCTCTCTATGTCTCCTCCACTCTCTCTCTATGTCTCCTCCACTCTCTCTCTATGTCTCCACACTATCTCTCTCTCTATGTCTCCTCCACTCTCTCTCTCTCTCTATGTCTCCTCCACTCTCTCTCTATGTCTCCTCCACTCTCTCTCTCTCTCTCTCTCTCTCTCTCTATGTCTCCTCCACTCTCTCTCTATGTCTCCACACTCTCTCTCTCTCTATGTCTCCTCCACTCTCTCTCTCTCTATGTCTCCTCCACTCTCTCTATGTCTCCTCCACTCTCTCTCTATGTCTCCTCCACTCTCTCTCTATGTCTCCTCCACTCTCTCTCTATGTCTCCTCCACTCTCTCTCTCTATGTCTCCTCCACTCTCTCTCTCTATGTCTCCTCCACTCTCTCTCTATGTCTCCTCCACTCTCTCTCTCTATGTCTCTTCCACTCTCTCTCTATGTCTCCTCCACTCTCTCTCTATGTCTCCTCCACTCTCTCTCTATGTCTCCTCCACTCTCTCTCTATGTCTCCTCCACTCTCTCTCTATGTCTCCTCCACTCTCTCTCTCTATGTCTCCTCCACTCTCTCTCTATGTCTCCTCCACTCTCTCTCTCTATGTCTCCTCCACTCTCTCTCTCTATGTCTCCTCCACTCTCTCTCTATGTCTCCTCCACTCTCTCTCTCTATGTCTCCTCCACTCTCTCTCTATGTCTCCTCCACTCTCTCTCTATGTCTCCTCCACTCTCTCTCTATGTCTGCTCCACTCTCTCTATGTCTCCTCCACTCTCTCTCTATGTCTCTCTCTATGTCTCCTCCTCTCTCTCTCTATGTCTCCTCCACTCTCTCTCTATGTCTCCTCCACTCTCTCTCTATGTCTGCTCCACTCTCTCTATGTCTCCTCCACTCTCTCTCTATGTCTCTCTCTATGTCTCTCTCTATGTCTCCTCCACTCTCTCTCTATGTCTCCTCCACTCTCTCTCTATGTCTCCTCCACTCTCTCTCTATGTCTCCTCCACTCTCTCTCTATGTCTCCTCCACTCTCTCTGTCTCCTCCACTCTCTCTATGTCTCCTCCATTCTCTCTCTCTGTCTCCTTCACTCTCTCTTTATGTCTCCTCCTCTCTCTCTCTATGTCTCCTCCACTCTCTCTCTCTCTCTCTCTCTCTCTCTCTCTCTCTCTCTCTCTCTCTCTCTCTCTCTCTCTCTCTCTCTCTCTCTCTCTCTCTATGTCTCCTCCACTCTCTCTCTATGTCTCCTCCACTCTCTCTCTATGTCTCCACACTCTCTCTCTCTCTATGTCTCCTCCACTCTCTCTCTCTCTCTATGTCTCCTCCACTCTCTCTCTCTCTCTATGTCTCCTCCACTCTCTCTCTCTCTCTATGTCTCCTCCACTCTCTCTCTATGTCTCCTCCACTCTCTCTCTCTCTCTCTCTCTCTCTCTCTATGTCTCCTCCACTCTCTCTCTATGTCTCCACACTCTCTCTCTCTCTATGTCTCCTCCACTCTCTCTCTCTCTATGTCTCCTCCACTCTCTCTCTCTATGTCTCCTCCACTCTCTCTCTATGTCTCCTCCACTCTCTCTCTATGTCTCCTCCACTCTCTCTCTATGTCTCCTCCACTCTCTCTCTCTATGTCTCCTCCACTCTCTCTCTCTATGTCTCCTCCACTCTCTCTCTATGTCTCCTCCACTCTCTCTCTCTATGTCTCCTCCACTCTCTCTCTATGTCTCCTCCACTCTCTCTCTATGTCTCCTCCACTCTCTCTCTATGTCTCCTCCACTCTCTCTCTATGTCTCCTCCACTCTCTCTCTATGTCTCCTCCACTCTCTCTCTATGTCTCCTCCACTCTCTCTCTCTATGTCTCCTCCACTCTCTCTCTATGTCTCCTCCACTCTCTCTCTCTATGTCTCCTCCACTCTCTCTCTCTATGTCTCCTCCACTCTCTCTCTATGTCTCCTCCACTCTCTCTCTATGTCTCCTCCACTCTCTCTCTATGTCTCCTCCACTCTCTCTCTATGTCTCCTCCACTCTCTCTCTATGTCTGCTCCACTCTCTCTCTATGTCTCTCTCTATGTCTCCTCCTCTCTCTCTCTATGTCTCCTCCACTCTCTCTCTATGTCTCCTCCACTCTCTCTCTATGTCTGCTCCACTCTCTCTATGTCTCCTCCACTCTCTCTCTATGTCTCTCTCTATGTCTCTCTCTATGTCTCCTCCACTCTCTCTCTATGTCTCCTCCACTCTCTCTCTATGTCTCCTCCACTCTCTCTCTATGTCTCCTCCACTCTCTCTCTATGTCTCCTCCACTCTCTCTGTCTCCTCCACTCTCTCTATGTCTCCTCCATTCTCTCTCTCTGTCTCCTTCACTCTCTCTTTATGTCTCCTCCTCTCTCTCTCTATGTCTCCTCCACTCTCTCTCTCTATGTCTCTCTCTCTATGTCTCCTCCACTCTCTCTCTCTATGTCTCCTCCACTCTCTCTCTCTATGTCTCCTCCACTCTCTCTCTCTATGTCTCCTCCACTCTCTCTCTCTATGTCTCCTCCACTCTCTCTCTCTATGTCTCCTCCACTCTCTCTCTCTGTCTCCTCCACTCTCTCTCTCTATGTCTCCCCCACTCTCTCTCTCTATGTCTCCTCCACTCTCTCTCTCTATGTCTCCTCCACTCTCTCTCTCTATGTTTCCTCCACTCTCTCTCTATGTCTCCTCCACTCTCTCTCTATGTCTCCTCCACTCTCTCTCTGTCTCCTCCACTCTCTCTCTATGTCTCCTCCACTCTCTCTGTCTCCTCCACTCTCTCTATGTCTCCTCCATTCTCTCTCTCTGTCTCCTTCACTCTCTCTTTATGTCTCCTCCACTCTCTCTCTCTATGTCTCTCTCTCTATGTCTCCTCCACTCTCTCTCTCTATGTCTCCTCCACTCTCTCTCTATGTCTCCTCCACTCTCTCTCTCTATGTCTCCTCCACTCTCTCTCTCTATGTCTCCTCCACTCTCTCTCTCTATGTCTCCTCCACTCTCTCTCTCTATGTCTCCTCCACTCTCTCTCTCTATGTCTCCTCCACTCTCTCTCTCTGTCTCCTCCACTCTCTCTCTCTATGTCTCCCCACTCTCTCTCTCTGTCTCCTCCACTCTCTCTCTCTGTCTCCTCCACTCTCTCTATGTCTCCTCCACTCTCTCTCTATGTCTCCTCCACTCTCTCTCTATGTCTTCTCTATGTCTCCTCCACGCTCTCTCTATGTCTCCTCCACACTCTCTCTATGTCTCCTCCACTCTCTCTATGTCTCCTCCACTCTCTCTCTATGTCTCCTCCACTCTCTCTCTATGTCTCCTCCACTCTCTCTCTCTATGTCTCCTCCACTCTCTCTCTCTATGTCTCCTCCACTCTCTCTCTCTATGTCTCCTCCACTCTCTCTCTCTGTCTCCTCCACTCTCTCTCTCTCTGTCTCCTCCACTCTCTCTCTCTATGTCTCCTCCACTCTCTCTCTCTATGTCTCCTCCACTCTCTCTCTCTGTCTCCTCCACTCTCTCTCTCTATGTCTCCCCCACTCTCTCTCTCTCTGTCTCCTCCACTCTCTCTCTGTCTCCTCCACTCTCTCTCTATGTCTCCTCCACTCTCTCTCTATGTCTCCTCCACTCTCTCTCTATGTCTTCTCTATGTCTCCTCCACGCTCTCTCTATGTCTCCTCCACACTCTCTCTATGTCTCCTCCACTCTCTCTATGTCTCCTCCACTCTCTCTCTATGTCTCCTCCACTCTCTCTCTATGTCTCCTCCACTCTCTCTCTCTATGTCTCCTCCACTCTCTCTCTCTATGTCTCCTCCACTCTCTCTCTCTGTCTCCTCCACTCTCTCTCTCTGTCTCCTCCACTCTCTCTCTCTCTGTCTCCTCCACTCTCTCTCTCTATGTCTCCTCCACTCTCTCTCTCTATGTCTCCTCCACTCTCTCTATGTCTCCTCCACTCACTCTCTCTATGTCTCCTCCACTCTCTCTCTCTATGTCTCCTCCACTCTCTCTCTCTATGTCTCCTCCACTCTCTCTCTCTATGTCTCCTCCACTCTCTCTCTCTATGTCTCCTCCACTCTCTCTCTCTATGTCTCCTCCACTCTCTCTCTCTATGTCTCCTCCACTCTCTCTCTCTGTCTCCTCCACTCTCTCTCTCTGTCTCCTCCACTCTCTCTCTCTGTCTCCTCCACTCTCTCTCTCTGTCTCCTCCACTCTCTCTCTCTATGTCTCCTCCACTCTCTCTATGTCTCCTCCACTCTCTCTCTATGTCTCCTCCACTCTCTTTCTATGTCTCCTCCACTCTCTCTCTGTCTCATCCACTCTCTCTCTCTACTATAGCTACTACAATAGATACTATTATAGATACTAATGTAGCTACTACAATAGATACTATTATAGATACTTGTAACGGCTCTCGTCTGAATGAGTGGACCAAAGCGCAGCATGGAAAGTGTTCATGATTTTATTGATCAAAGAAACACTCGAACAAAGTAACAAAACGAAAGTGAACAATTCTGTCAGGTAAACAGATATTAAACAGAAAATGATTACCCACAAACACAGGTGGAAAAGAGGCTACCTAAGTATGATTCCCAATCAGAGACAACGATAGACAACTGCCTCTGATTGGGAACCATACTCGGCCAAAACAAAGAAATAGACAACATAGAATGCCCACCCCAAATCACACCCTGACCTAACCAAATAGAGAAATAAAACGGCTTTCTAAGGTCAGGGCGTGACAATACTACTGTAGCTACAACTATAGCTACTACAATAGATACTATTTTAGATACTACTGTAGCTACAACTATAGCTACTACAATATATACTATTATAGATACTACTGTAGCTATTATTGCTACTATTATAGACACTACTGTAGCTGCTACTATAGCTACTACTATAGATACTATTGTAGATACCATTTCCATCCTTTATTACCTTATTGGAGAGTAATACTGGGATCATTTGGATTGGGTAAAGTAGTCTAGATAAAATGTTCATTTTCAAGAGGGATATTCTACCCAACCAAGAAATCGGGAGAGAGTTCCAGCGCTCCAGATCCTGTCTTAATGTATCAAACAATGGAACAAAATTGACTTTGAACATTTGCAGGAATTTAGGAGTTACAAATATACCCAGATACATAAAAACTGAGGGAGACCATTTAAAAGGGAAGGGGGGAGAGGTATTAGGTACAGAGTGAAGGTTACCAAGTGGCATAGCCTCTGATTTAGTTATGTTAATCTTGTAGCCTGAGAATTAGCTGAATAATTCAATAATATTAATAAGAGATGTAATTGAAGTCTCGGGACTAGAGATGAATATCAGGACATCATCAGCATACAAGCTTATTTTATGGTGAACATCACCAATGAGCAGCCCCTGTATAGCAGGAGTTACCCTGATGGCCTCGGCCAGTGGTTCCATAACAAGTGCAAATAGGAGAGGGGACAAAGGACAGCCCTGTCTGGTACCTCTGTATATAGAGAAGCTATTTGACCTTAGCCCATTAGTAAGGACAGCAGCCTGAGGATCATCATATGAAACGTTCACCCATTTGATAAAGTTGTCCCCTAGACCCGATTTATTTAGAATAGGTAAGACCACTCCACACGATCAAATGCTTTCTCAGCATCTAGGGAGAGCACAAGACCATCCATAGCACTTTGTTGGTAGGCTTGAATTACATTAAGAAGCCGTCTGCATGACTTACGGCCCTTAATGAAGTCAGTTTGGTCTTCTTTCACAATTAGTGGCAGTGAGTCCTCTTATCTTGTGGCTAAAATTTTAGAAAGCAATTTTCTATCCACATTCAGAAGGGAAATTGGTCTGTACGAGGAACAAGACTGGACATTTTCTCTTTTTGAGAATAAGTGATATGTTGGCTTCTCTCAGCGTTTGAGGGAGATGGTCATTTGAAAATGAGTGGTTAAACATATCACGCAATGGCTCAAGGATCAGGCCATGGAACTCTTTATAGAACTCACTACAAAACCCGTCTGGTCCTGGGACCTTACCATTTTGCAAATTCTTAATTGCGAACATTATCTCTTCCTCGGTAATAGGGGCATTAAGGAGAGACCTCTGTTCTTCGGAGATAGTAGGGAGCTCAATCTTAGAAAATAAGTTCTCCATTAATTTGGGTGAATCATTTGGGAGTTCTGAGGCATAAAGGTTCGCATAAAATGTCTTAAATTAGTCATTTATCAATTTGTTTTCATATAATTGATTGCCACCAGAATCAGTAATTGAAAGATTAGTGGAATCTGTGTGGGTAGCTGGACAGGTAGGATGACTGACAGTGAAGGTGAACAGGTGACAGATGAATGGATGAGACTGAGGCAGGAATTCCTTTAACCATAAAGAGGTATATTTACTGGGTAGTGTGGATTCACGGACACACATAACTTCTGGATCAGATGGAGTTAAGGAAGAGAAAGCAGCGAGCTCAGGCGATGGCAATTTCCTCCTTTTATGGAGTTGAGATCTTTCGGACATTTCCACCTGACCTAATTAAAGCGCCCCTGGCCCAGCTGAGTAAATGGCAATGAATTAAAGGATTATTCCACCAACTCCATGGGCCTTTTCTACAGTAATATAGTGGCAATTGACTGAGAGTCAGCTCTCTTTTAGCTAGGTACGCCAAGTACTTTCCTGGCTTACCGCCATGTTCATATAGCTTTTGCCTGACAAATCTCATTTTCTTCAGCGTCCTGTGTTAGGAGAGTCCAACGTTGATCTAAGGACTGATATTTCCTTTAATAGGGCAGGAGTGGGAGTTTTAACGTAGTCCTCCTCTTTAGTTCCTAATTCACCCTCTAACATTTTTGGCTTTTCACGCTTTTTCCGTCTCTTAGTGGCTGTGTATGACATAATCAGACCCCTGGCATACGCTTTACAGGTCTCCCAAAGGAGCGAGGGGTTATCTGTTGATTGAGAGTCAATAGATTAAAATGCTTTAAACTCTGTAATAAAATATGATGTGAATGTATGGTCTTTAAGAATGGTTGTATTCAACCTCCAACGTCTTGACCGATTGAATGCCCCGTTGAGTTTTATGTCCAGGATCACCTCAGCATGATCAGATATGACTATGCTTCCTATCCTAGTGGATAAAACAGACTGCAAAGACGTCCTGGGCATAACAAAGTAATCTATTCTAGTCTGACATCCATGAAAAAAAGTGAACTCTGTTGGAGGGAAAAGAAGTTCTCCAGACATCCACATACCCCAGATCATCACAAATAGCTTTAAGTGACTTAGCTTGAGGAGAGAGTGAAGCTATACCGCTGGGAAACATATCAATAAGTGGGTTCAACAAGCAGTTAATCTCCTCCAACCACTGCAGTGTCTGAGTTTAATTCTGAAAAGTCGAGAAATACCTTAGTGAGGAAATCAGGGGGTGAGCAGGGGGAAGTAAATATTCATTATGGAAATGTTCTGCCCTTGTAAAGTACCATTAATTACAATAAAGCGACCAAATTTATATTTCACACAATTCAAGACCTTAAGTGGTAAGTTATTTTTCACAATAATTGCTACACCTCTACTTCTGGATGTAAATGATGAGAAAAACACTTGACCAAACCCCCCTTGTTGTAATTTCAGATGCTCCTTACCATCCAAATGGGTTTCTTGCAACAGGGCAATATCAATATTGTCTTTAAAAAAAAAGACAGTACCTTCTTCCTTTTAATGGGGTTGTGGCTCCCTCTAATGTTCCATGTACATACAAGCAGTCTGTTACCTGCCATTGCACTTTGACCAATCAATATCCAGACTGGATCCTACTGTCAAGATGGGGTGGTACCTTTTTCCATGTGTTGAACTCTCTTCTATCTCACCGAGCATAAACAAACAATATGAACCCTGAACTCTAACTATACTAAACCCAAAAATGAACCATGTAAAGATCCAAAAGGGGGTTTTCCCACTAGCTAACATGCCGGGGATTTCAACTCTCCAATGTAGACTCTTAAGTCCGCATTGCTACTCAATAGCCTTATCCTTTATATATATGTAAACGAAAATCAAAAGAAGAACATTGAGGCTTTTCCATCTAAAACCAAGCCTGGGCACCAATATGGATTCACACATATCTCAGCCTGAGCTATAGAGGCAGTTACTTTAGCAAGAAAAATAATAAAGATACTAATATTACTGAACAGGGGCACGTGAGAACTCACACCACTGTTTCATGATCAGATTCAACTAAAAATAAAAAGGTTATCCAATGCTGCAGAGGTGCAGCTTAGAGTCATTTACCCGAGAGAGTCAATAAACGCACCACCCTCTTCAAGTGTGTAGAGTTTTTAGGCGATCCGTTGACCATAATCTTCAATGTGGCCGGGTACAGCAGTGCGTAGGCCATCTTCATTTTCTTGAGTCGAGCCTTCGCCTCATCAAACGCTTTGCGTCTTAGTACAACCGCTGTGGAATAATCATTGAAGAATGAGACCTTTGGACTTTTACGTTGACTACCAACAGAACCGATGTTTCTAGCCGCATCCATGACGCGCTGCTTGTCGGTGAAGTTGTGGAACTTTATAACCGCTGGCCGTGGGCGCTGATTGGGACCGGGTATCGGTGCTTGAGAGCGATGGGCTCTGTCCAGCTTCACACGACCAGCCTTAGTGTCCATTTGTAGGTAGCCAGGGATCCATTCCTCAAAATTGTTTCCTGAACGTGTCCCTTCAGAATTTTCCGGGAGTCCCACAACACGGATATTGTATCTGCGTCCTTGATTATCCAAGTCGTCAATATGCTCCGCCATTACACACACCTGTTTCTCAAGTGCTTTTATCTTAGTGTCCATAGATGTAGTTGAAGTTTCCACTGTAGCAATTCTTCCTTCCGCCTCATCAACACGTTTCACAACCCTCTGTAGTTCAGTTGAATGGCCTGCTATTGATTCCAAGACCGTTCTTATCTTGACATCGATCACTTTAGTAATGTTATCAGTCATCTTTTGAATCACCAGGTCCATTGTGCCTGAATCCGCAATGGTGTTAGCTTCGCTAACGTTAGCTAGCTCCTCCAGCAAATCTACAGGGATGGTGGTTTGGTTGAGTTCTTAGTAGTTTTGTTAAGCATGTTGTCAAGGATTTTTGAGAAATACCCGTCAAGACTCATTGTAGGATAACTTATTTAGCCAATTCTACCACTTTTTCAAGCTAGGAGATTAATGTAAAAATATAAATTTACGAATGCCACGGGAGCTCGCTGAAACACAGTCTTCTCTCTACGGCGTCATTTTGTCCCCCCCTTCTATGATTTTCTATTTCTATGTTTTGGCTGGGTATGGTTCTCAACCAGGGACAGCTGTCTATCGTTGTCTCTGATTGGGAACCATACTTAGGTACCATTTTTCCTACCTGTGTTTGTGGGAAGTTAACTTTGTATGATGGCACATAGCCTTAAGCTTCACGGTTTGTTTTGTATTGTTTATTGTTTTGATGGTGTCATTTCGAATTAAAGAGAAAATGTATGCTCACCACGCTGCACCTTGGTCCAGTTCTTTTAACGGCCGTGACAGAACTTCCCACCACCAAAGGACCAAGCAGTGTGGTAAAGAGGACTCCTGGACATGGGAGAAGATCCTGGATTGTAAGGGACCCTGGAGGCAGGCTGGGGAGTATCGCCGTCCACGGGAGAAACTGGAGGCAGCTAAGGTGGAGCGGCAAGATTATGAGGGAACACGGCTGGCAAGGAAGCCCGAGAGGCAGCCCCGCAAAAATTGTTTTGGGGAAACATGGGGAGTTTGGCAGAGTCAGGTTGGAGACCCGAGCCAACTCCCTGTGCTTACCGTGGCGAGCATGTGACTGGTCAGGCCCCGTGCTATGGGTGATGCGCACGGCCGAGCATTCACAGACCGGTGTGCTCGGTGCCAGCGTCACGCATTTGCCGGGTGGAAGTGGGCATCCAGCCAGAACGGGTGGTGCCAGCTCTGCGCTCGAGGTCACCAGTGTCTCCACGGCCCAGTGTATCTGGTGCCTCGGCCAAGGAAGAGGCCTCGTGTATGCCTCCCCAGCCTGGTGAGTCCTGTGCCTGCTCCCAGAGCCAGGTCTCCTGTGTGTCTCCCCAGCCTGGTGAGTCCTGTGCCTGCGCCCAGCCCAGAGCCTCTAGAGACGGCCTCCAGCCCGGAGCCTCCAGAGACGGCCTCCAGTCCGGAGCCCCCAGTGACGTTCTCCAGTCCGGATCCCCCAGCGACGGCCTCCAGTCCGGGGCACGCAACGAGGGTACCCTGTCCAGGGCCCGCTACGGGGGTCCCCAGTCCGGGATCTGCGGTGAGGGTCCCCACACCAGAGGTGCTACCAAAGTGGGGTGAGCCAGCGGTGGAGCGGGGTCTGCGTCCCGCACCTGAGCCGCCGTTGCGGATAGATGCCCACCCAGACCCTCCCGTATAGGTTTAGGTTTTGCGGCCGGAGTCCGCACCTTTGGGGGGGCAGTACTGTCCCGCCCTGACCTTAGAGATCCTTTTTATTTATCTCTATTTTGGTTTGGTCATGGTGTGAGTTGGGGTGGGCATTCTATGTTTTGTGTTTCTATGATTTTCTATTTCTATGTTTTGGCCGGATATGGTTCTCAATCAGGGACAGCTGTCTATCGTTGTCTCTGATTGGGAACCATACTTATGTACCCTTTTTCCCACCTGTGTTTGTGGGAAGTAAACTTTGTTTGATGGCACATAGCCTTAAGCTTCACAGTTTGTTTTGTATTGTTTATTGTTTTGTCGGCGTCATTTAAAAAAAAAGAGAAAATGTATGCTCACCACGCTGCATCTTGGTCCAGTTCTTTTGACGGCCGTGACAGTATCTACTACTATAGATACTACTGTAGCTACTACTATAACTACTACTACAGTATAACTAATATTATAGCTACTATTATTGTTACTACTATAGATAATACTACACCTACTACTATATATACAATTATAGATACTACTATAGATTATGCTATAGCTACTACTATAGCTACTACTATAGCTACTACTATAGTTACTACTATATATACTACTATAGCAACTACTATAGATACTATTATAGCTACTATTATAGCTACTACTATAGCTACCATTATAGATACTATTATAGATACTACTATAGATACTACTATAGATACTACTATAGCTGTTATTATGTATCCTACTATAGCTGCTACTATATACACTACTATTGATACTACTATAGCTACTACTATAGCTAATACTATAGCTGCTATTATAGATACTATTATAGCTACAACTATAGATACTACTATAGATTCTACTATAGATACTACTATACCTGCTATTATAGATACTACTATAGATACTACTATAGATACTACTATAGCTGCTAATATAGATACTACTATATATACTACTATAGATACTACTATAGCTATTATGTATACTACTATAGATACTACTATAGATACTACTATAGCTACTATTGCTACTATTATAAATACTATTATAGATACTACTATACCTGCTATTATATATACTACTATAGATACTCCTATAGCTGTTATTATATATACTATTATATATACCACTATAGATACTACTATAGATACTCCTATAGCTGCTATTATATATACTATTATATATACCACTATAGATACTACTATAGATACTCCTATAGCTGCTATTATATATACTATTATATATACCACTATAGATACTACTATAGATACTATTCTAGCTGCTATTATATATACTATTATATATACCACTATAGATACTACTATAGATACTCCTATAGCTGCTATTATATATACTATTATATATACCACTATAGATACTACTATAGATACTATTCTAGCTGCTATTATATATACTATTATATATACCACTATAGATACTACTATAGATACTATTATAGCTGCTATTATAGCTACTATTTCAGTATAGCTACTATTATATCTATTACGCCCACTACTGACAATGGGAGCTCCATCATATGACGTGTCCTTCCAAACAACCATTCCTTAATAAGCAAGCGTCCATTAACATTCCTTCATATATGAATGCCAAAGTGTGTAGATTAAGAGAGGGACATTTCAATCATGAGGATGTCATTAGGATTTTATGCAGTGATACCTATGGTTGATTTTTATCTCAGATGTTTTCTATGTTTCTGTGTGTATTTTGTTTCTGGTTTGTCTATGAGATGTGTCTGAAATGTTGTTCCCCCCCCTGCTGATGTCTTGGACCAGGTCTCTCTTGAAAAATAAATGTTATCACAATAACACTAACCTGGATAAACACAGGTTGTATAAAATCAAGCAAGCTTCCGATACCATTGTGTCTATACCATTGTGGCACATTATAACCAAACAATCGTGAAGACATATCACAAATACAAAGGGGTTTTATAATAAATGTGTCTTTACCTTGACAAATATGTAGTCGTCCTGGACTGAGAGAGAGTTGTGGTCAATCTTCCCCAGGAACTGAGCCGTTACGGTCTTGTCTGAGCAGTTCTGGATCAGACAGGTTACATACAGGTACCCTGGGGAGAGAGAATTAAGGGGGCAGATGTTAGAGCCCCACCCCCAGAATACACATTATTGTAGGGGACAATGTTCAAATGTTTTTCAGAAATATATTTAATTGCGTAAATGTATTTATTGGTTTCTTTTCATTTTGATAAGACATAAAAATCCAATGACTTGAAGGTTATTTGTTGATGTAAAAATCTAAATGTACCAATTTTGAGGTTGTTTCGTTAGATTTGGTGTGGGGTGGGGTGACGTTGAACCATACCGGATTTCACACACAGCATCTGCATCAGCAACAACTGTAGTGGCAAGAGTCGTCAGGGAGATGACAAGCTAGCGATGTTGCCATGGGTGGGCCTTGGAAGGGCATAAGCCCACCCACTGGGAGCCAGGCCCAGCCAATCAGAATGGGGGTTTCCCTCACTAAAGGGTTTTATTACAGACAGAAATACTTCTCAGCACCCCAAGGAGGCTGACAAGGACTTGGAGAAAAATGTGCAGCTGGAAGGTAAAACGCAAGTAAAAAATTAGGAAAATAATAGTTTTGGCCCTACAGACATCGATTACCACATATAAGACCGCCATGGTTACCGTGGTTACCAACATGAATTATGTGGATAGTATGAAAGACTGGTTGATGGTACGTGGAGATGTTTTAATAGAGTTAAACCAGGTTAACCTGTTTATGTGAGTCTGTGTAGGCCTGTTCATTGTGTTGCTTTATGTATCTGGATATGTGACTAGACGACAGTGTGTCCATGTGTCTGCATTAGCAGCCTCACCGCTCTCCACATCAATCTCCCTAATGACACACACAGACCCTGCCAGCCTCCCAGCGAGCCAGCCTCATCCATCAACCCTCCACCCCTACCGCCCATCTACCCCCTCATCACTTACCATCCCTGGGCATAGACCCTAGGCAAGTCCCAGGCTTGTGTGCTGGCCTAGGCCTCTCTCTTGGGCTCAGGTAGATTGTGTGACCAGGCCACCAGGCCACCATCCGTCCCCCCTGGTACCTGCCATCGTTTAACCTTGACAGGACCCAGGGTGACGGGGGCGCAGGGGGAACAGCTTGGCCTGGCATGCCTGGTCGCCCAGGCCCCTCTAGCCCATCCGTCTGGAAGTGGGAGCTGCCGTGCAATGGAGAGGTGGGGGGAGGGTGGGGGAGAGAAGGACCATGTGGCTCTGCCTAGCCCAGGGAAGAGCTCTCCTGCCTGGGCAGCTGGGCCAGACAGACAGCCTCTCTGGTTCTCTGAAAAAACACGGCCCAGGCTTGTTCCAGATGACAGGTTCCAGACTCTGCATGTTCAGTTCCCCATCAGAAAGTATAGACACACCTATGGGATTTGGAGGTTGTCTCTCATTTTGGGGGGGGGATGATTTGTTTTAAGTGACTTCATATCAGGGGAGATGTGTTGTGTAACAAACAAGGCATTAACATGTTCTCTCCTTCATTTGTCCTTCCTCTCCTTCTTTCCCTGTCTTCCAGTCTGTTTTATTCTCCTGGTCTACTCTCTGGAATGATGGGTTGTCAAAGTGTACCGAGCGGGAAGACATGGCTCAGCATTTTAAAGCAAACACACATGCATTCTATCATAGGCATGCAGACACACACACACACGCACACTCCTTCACCCTCCACTCTACACACTCCTTCTACACCCTCCACTCTACACACTCTTTCTACACCCTCCACTCTACACACTCCTTCTACACCCTCCACTCTACACACTCCTATTACTCCCTTGGTGGGTAGTGCAGAGCTAACCTGGCTGGCTGCTGATATGACAATCCACTCTGACTGGGGACCTGGGCACTGAATTCCCCCTGACTCCCCTCTGACTTCTCCCTGACTCCCCCCTGACTCCACCATGACCTCACTAGAAGGTCAACCCATCACCCCCTTTATTCTACACTGAGGTTTCAGAGGCAGATGAGGGACAGGCCAATAGGAGGAGAAGGAGAGGGATCGAGAGAGAAAGGTTATTGGTGCCTGTGGGAGTGGAACAGACAGTAGACTTGTCTTGAATGGAGAGGAGGAAAATGAGAGATGGGTAGTTGAGGGTGGCAATGTGTGTTCAGGGGATACTAGAGGAAGTAGGTGTACTCACTTTGTAATAGTGTATAGTCAGTAAGGAAGTGGGTAAGGATAGAGTTCACAGAAAGCCCAGACATGCGTGCACACTGAAAGAACAGCACAGTACCTCCACTTGTGTCCTGCATCTCCATATGCACCAAGTCAGGGTCCACATCTACACCAGCCACAGACCTGAGACAGAGGAAGCTAGAATTCAAGTTGAAAGTTGGAACAACAGAACTCATTTTCTTGTGCTCTTCACCCGCCCTTCCTCCCTCTCTCTCTCTTCCTCCCTATTTCTCTCTTCCCCCCTCTTTCTCTCTCTTCCTCCCTCTCTCTTTCCCCCCTCTCTCTTTCCCCCTCTCTCTCTTTCCCCCTCTCTCTCCCTCCTCTCTCTTTTCTCCCTCTCTTTCACTTTCCCCGCTCCCCCACCTCTCTGTCTCTTCCCACCTCTCTCCCCACCTCTCTGTCTCTTCCCACCTCTCTCCCTCCTCTCCCCCATCTCTCTTTCCCCGCCCCTCTCTCCCCACCTCTCTCTCTCTTCCCAGCTCTCTCTCTCTTCCCCTCTTTCTCTCTCTCCCCCCCTCTCTCCCCCCTCTCCCCCTCTCTCTTTCCCCGCTCTCTCTCACCCCCTCTCTCTCTGCCCCCTCTCTCTTTCCCCCTCTCTCTCTTTCCCCGTCCCCCTTCTCCACACCTCTCTCTCTCTTCCCAGCTCTCTCTCTCTCTTCCCCTCTTTCTCTCCCCCTCTCTCCACCCCCTCTCTCTCTGCCCCCTCTCTCTCAACCCCCTCTCTCTGCCCCCATCTCTCTCTTTCCCCGCTCTAGCACACACCCCTCTCTCCCCCCCCCCCTCTCTCTCCACCCCCTCTCTCTCTGCCCCCTCTCTCTGCCCCCATCTCTCTCACCCCCTCTCTCTCTGCCCCCTCTCTCACACACCCCTCTCTCTCTGCCCCATCTCTCTCTTTCCCCTCTCTCTCACACACCCCTCTCTCTGCCCCATCTCTCTCTTTCCCCTCTCTCTCACACACCCCTCTCTCTCTGCCCCATCTCTCTCTTTCCCCTCTCTCTCACACACCCCTCTCTCTCTGCCCCCTCTCTCTCTGTCCCCCTCTCTCTTACCCCTCTCTCCCCCTCCCCCTCTCTCCCCCTCCCTCTCTCTCTCTCACCCCTCTCTCCCCCCCTCCCTCTCTCTCTTTCACCCCTCTCTCCCCCTCCCTCTCTCTCTCTCACCCCTCTCTCCCCCCTCCCTCTCTCTCTCTCTCTCACCCCTCTCTCCCCCTCTCTCTCTCTGCCCCATCTCTCTCTTTCCCCCTCTCTCACCCCTCTCTCTCTCTGCCCCATCTCTCTCTTTCCCCTCTCTCTCTCTCACCCCTCTCTCTCTCTGTCCCCCTCTCTCTCACCCCTCTCTCCCCCTCCCTCTCTCTCTCTCACCCCTCTCTCCCCCCTCCCTCTCTCTCACCCCTCTCTCCCCCCTCCCTCTCTCTCTCTCTCTCTCCCCTCTCCCCCCCCTCTCTCTGTCTCACCCCTCTCCCCCTCCCTCTCTCTCTCTCCCCTCTCTCCCCCCTCCCTCTCTCTCTCTCACCCCTCTCTCCCCCCTTCCCCCCTCTCTCCCGCCACTCTCCCTCTTCCCTTTGCCACTTTCTCTCTGATTAGAAGTCAGTAGTGAAGTCTGTGAAATCTCCTCAGCTCTTTAAATATATATGTTAAATATATAAAACCTCCATTACGGTCCGTATAAAGAGCCTGTATGTGCAATTACTGTAGCAGGTTGTGGAAGAGAGGGAGAGAAGGAATGAGGGAGGTAGGGAAAGAGGAAAAGAGGGAGGGAGGGAGAGAGAGAGAGAACACAACTCCTTTTTGTATTCTATCAAACGTCTGCCATAATATCAGTATTCTACTCACATAGTTTGGCATTCTCTGAGATTCTCTTTCCGTCTGCTCATGGCCATCAACACCACACGAGCCACAAGTTCACGAAACCCGTAACCAGTTCACCTCATTTCTATTTCCTGGGATAGCCACTAGCCAGTAACAACCTCTAAACCCAACTCTGAATAAGTAGAGAAACAGAGTTGTATAAAGCATCAGTGTCTGTGGCATACATCTTGTTGGACGGACCACCCCGTCAGATAGTAGCTGACTAGCTCTTTCAAGTGAACTTGATTTATCAGGATTGGCTTCCAGACCATTCTTCTCTTCCACAGGGAGAACAGGGCTATTACAGGTCTAACAATCAGCTAATGCTGGCCTATCGGAGAGCATGGATGCTTTGACAGGCTTTTTAAGGCCCAGGAGTTTTCCCTGTCAGAAAGCACTCTCAGCCCTAGAGTGTTCTAGTTAGAGAAAAATAGAATCTTGACCCTACGAATTGAGCAGGAACAACTAGGCCCTAGACATATAACTACTGTGTCTCTGTTAGCATTTTACGCCTCACTACGTACTGGATATTATTGTATTGTTCAGAGAGTCACTGGCAAAAACAAATGGTGATGGTTTTATTAGTAGTCAGTGGTTGGGTTGACATGTGCTCCGTGGATTATGTACAATTTCTTGCAAAAGTATACACCCCCCCCCCCCCCTGGAATTTTTCCAATTTTGTTGCCTTACAACCTGGAATTAAAATTGATTTTTTGTTTCATTTGATTTACACGACATGCCTAACACTTTGAAGAAGCAAAATATTTTTTATTGTGAAACAAACAAGAAATAATACAAATAAACAGGAAACTTTGTAGAGACACCATTCACAGCAATTACAGCTGCAGGTCTCTTGGGGTTTGTCTATTTGAGCTTGGCAGATCTAGCCACTGGCATTTTGGCCCATTCTTCAAGGCAAAACAGCTCCAGCTCATTCAAGTTGGATGGGTTCTGCTGGTGTACAGCCATGTTTAAGTCATACCACAAATTCTCAATTGGAATGAGTTCTGGGCTTTGACTAGGCCACTTAAATGTTTCCCCTTAAACCACTCGAGTGTTGCTTTAGCAGTATGCTTAGGTGTCATTGTCCTGCTGGAAGATGGCCCTCCGTCCCAGTCTCAAATCTCTGGAAAACTGAAACAGGTTTCCCTCAAGAATTTCCCTGTATTTAGCGCCATCCATCATTCCACCATTCCTTAAATTCTGACCAGTTTCCCAGTCCCTGCTGATGAAAAACATGATGCTGCCACCACCATGCTTCACTGTGGGGATGGTGTTCTCGGGGTGATGAGAGGTGTTGGGTTTGCGACAGACATTTTCCTGTGATGTCCAAAAATATCAATTTTAATCTCATCTGACCAGAGTACCTTGTTCCATATGTTTGGGGAGTCTCCCACATGCCTTTTGGCAAACACCAAACGTGTTTATATGTCCATTACATGAATTCCAAATAAAAATCTATTTCAATTACAGGTTGTAAAGCAAAAAATAAATATAGAAAAATGAATACTTTTGCAAGGCACTGTATAGTACATCACAGTTGATCTCTTATTTTCTCCATCTACTGCCAATGTATACATCATAAATAATACCCTTTGAGATGGGATCCATATGTTCAAATGCAATGCATTGGGAAGTGTGAGGAAATTGCCTCTAAGGCCAGATCTAAAATCTTAACTATTATTGGATTTGGTTGTGTAATCTGATCCTAGACCTGTTATCAGACACAACTTCTGCTTGACACAGAAAGCAGGTTAGGAATAGCCTATCTAGACCCATAGTGAGAAGTACATTTTTTTGGGGCAAGTCAGTTAAGAACAAATTCTTATTTACAATGAGAGACAACACTGGGTCAACTGTGCACTGCCTTATGAGATTCCCAGTCATGGCCAGATGTGATTCAGTTTGGATTTGAACGCTCTAGCTTGGGATGATTTGTGCATTGGGTTTGGACAGATAAATCAAGGATGTCCCGGTTTCAACACAACTGGCTTCATAACCACTGATCTGGAACCAGCTGATAACTCAGACCTGTCCAGGTCTCAACACTACTGGCTTCATAACCACTGATCTGGAACCAGCTGATAACTCAGACCTGTCCAGGTCTCAACACTATTGGCTTCATAACCACTGATCTGGAACCAGCCATTGTGAAGCCGATCATTTCTCTGAGAGAAGAAAACAGCAGGCAGTCTCGATATATGATCTTCTGCTCAGAACTGGAGAGAGGGAGGGAGGGAGGGAGGGAGGGAGGGAGGGAAAATGGATGCAGAAGGGGAGATCTAAAACTCACAGCTATATTTTATGTTGTAAAGGCAGAGTTACTGAACAGCAAATAAAGCAAGTTAGATTATAAGGACAGAATTTACCAGAATATTCTGCCCTTGGTTACTCGTTCCTGCATTAGAGTCCACTTCCGGCCCAAATCCATGGACACGTAGAGCTGTGAAATCAAAACATCCAACCTATCAAACAACAGTTGTTTACTCAGTAGAAATGTCATGAATTGATATGAAAACAAATCCAGATAAACAGGATTTGTATGGAGGTGAACTGGATGGTTGTCGTAGATTTTCATGTCCGTATTGGTGATTGTGTCATCCCTGTACGTCCCTCTGTGCGTGTAGCCAATGGGGAGGTTGTGTGTAGTAGAGCGAAAAGTCCAGTAAGTCAAGCAAGTGAATTTTACGGTTCATCTACACCAGGCCAACCTCTATTCAGCTTCGTAGGCCATTCCATGTGAGTGAATTTGAGTGTGTGTGTGTGTGTGTGTGTGTGTGTGTGTGTGTGTGTGTGTGTGTGTGTGTGTGTGTGTGTGTGTGTGTGTGTGTGTGTGTGTGTGTGTGTGTGTGTGTGTGTGTGTGTGTGTGTGTGTGTGTGTGTGTGTGTGTGTGTGTGTGTGTGTGTGTGTTTGTTGTGTCTGCATGTGCACCATTGATCGGCTTTATAATGAAAATGTATAGATTTCTCTCACAAGGTATCCCAGAAGACATATGAAAAGAACAAAGATGATTTCACCCCTGAGCCTGTACACGTTCCCTTACTGCCACACACACACGCACACACTCACACGCACACACACACACAGTGTATTGTAAGTGTACATGCACTTACAATACGCTTACAAAACACAGAATCTCTCACTGAATTCCAGAGAGCCCCATTTATTAATTTTGATAAATAGTAAAACTGGATGGCCAGAACCTCGTTAAATCAAACCTGACCATCACAACATTCTCAAATAATAACCTTGATAGGAATCCCATGGAGTGATCTCAAAAAACTATCTTTCCCTTTAAACATATTAACATGAAATTATTTTTTTGGCACTGTTAAATGATTTTTGACTCTCCATCTGTAGCCTGGCCACATGGAGTAGATTAAAACCTAATTTAATTTCATGTTTAATGAATTGTTAATTATTAAAGTGGAGTTCCCTCCATATGCTGTTGCACTGTGACTGTCTGAGTTATCGGAGAAGAGATCGAAGAGACAGAACATGCAGAGATGTCCCCAGACACTGGTCTGAGGACACTTTTTCACTTTCTTCTCATAACGGCTATGGTTGGGATCCAGGGAAGGTAAAACTGATCCTAAATCTGTGCCTTAGGAAAATTATCTTTACCCACCTACTCCCTCTTTCAGCTATGTAAACTAGAATAATATTTAGTCATTGCACCAACTATGAATAAAAAAAGCCTTTCTGTAAATAAAACAACAGTATGCTATTAAATGCTGTCTTTGTGGGGGAAGGCTATCTTATCCAGTTAATTCATTAAGCAGCCAGGTCACCAGTGATACAAATCAGTATTCGACGTCCATCGGGAGATGCCGTGGAAACTGTCCACTAGGGGCAACGTTGTGCACTGTTACCTAGGTTTGGGGTTTTTGCTAGGGCATTGTAGACTGGAATGGTGGATAGGCATCTGATTCCCAAAGGTTGGAAGTTCAAATCCAGCAAAAGAAAGTTGTTTGCTTTAAGACTGTTCCAAACCCTAACCCTTACCGTAACCATTTGGAATTAATGTCTAACTTTAAGGTTTCAGACTTACTGCGTAAACTTAACTCTAACATGACAAAATCTGAGTTAATGCCTAAAACGTAACCTTAAACACTTTGAAAAACATGCATGAACGTCTAATTCTGACGTGAGACTGTGAGACCTAGTTGGAATCAAGCAACACAGTAAAAGGGAAGGAAACTCCTGCTATGAGTTTGTCTTTGTTGTAGATCTGTTGTCATAAAATGCTCAGGTTAGTAGTAAGTGGCCGTATTTATTAGAAATAGCTTTTGATCGACTGTTTTGCAGCTGAACGATGGTGATTTTGTTCAGGGCAATCTCCTCATAAAAACAACAACAGACGTCTAAGTCTGGAACAATCGGACTGTGACGTGGTCTTTTGATGGTGACCCACCTTGCCCTCCTTGCAGTAAGCCAGCACCTTGTCCTCCTCCTTAGGGTGGAAGAGGAGGGTCTCAGCAGTGAAGGAGAGGGGCTGGCGCTGGAAAGAGGAGCCCTCGTCTGTACTGATGAACAGCAACTGGTCCCGCTCGTTAATGGACGAACTCACCAGGATCACCTGACAGGGGAGGGGAGAGAGGTCAGAGGTCAGAAGGTAGATAC
>NC_060197.1:40519042-40529042 GCF_021184085.1 Oncorhynchus gorbuscha
GAGAGAGATAGAAAGGGCACGAGAGAGGGGAAGAGAGAACGAGTCATGGAGGAGAATGAGAGAGAGTAAGGAGAGAGAGGGACCTCTGAGGAATGACTTCAGACTTAATAATCACAGTGAGTCACAGTATGAGAGTGTTCATCTGTGAGGATCTCTCCATGCACCGCCTGGTGTGTGTGTGTGTGTGTGTGTGTGTGTCTGTCTGTCTGTCTCTCCCTGCACTGCCTGGTGTGTCTGTCTCTCCCTGCACCGCCTGGTGTGTCTGTGTCTCCCTACAATGCCTGGTGTGTCTGTCTGTCTGTCTCTCTCCCTGCACCGCCTGGTGTGTATGTGTCTGTCTGTCTCTCTCCCTGCACCGCCTGGTGTGTGTCTGTCTGTCTCTCTCCCTGCACCGCCTGGTGTGTGTGTGTGTGTGTCTGTCTGTATGTCTCTCTCCCTGCACCGCCTGGTGTGTGTGTGAGTCTGTCTCTCTCCCTGCACCACCTGGTGTGTGTCTGTCTGTCTCTCTCCCTGCACTGCCTGGTGAGTGTGTGTGTGTGTCTCTCCCTGCACCGCCTAATGTGTGTGTGTGTGTGTGTGTGTGTGTGTGTGTGTGTGTGTGTGTGTGTGTGTGTGTGTGTGTGTGTGTCTGTCTGTCTGTCTGTCTGTCTGTCTGTCTGTCTGTCTGTCTGTCTGTCTGTCTGTCTGTCTGTCTGTCTGTCTGTCTGTCTGTCTGTCTGTCTGTCTGTCTGTCTGACTGTGTAATGTTGTAATCATAGGGAGATCGATCTAGTTTGAAGTCAAAGTAAGACATCCATCCAGGTCCCAGAAAATCTAGAATTGCCTTCAAAAAGGACCACTAGGGGCAACGGTGAGCGCTGTTACCTTCAGGTTGGCTGGTGGCATGCCAGGGTAAAAGCTGTTACCTTCAAGTAGCCTGGTGGCTTTCCAGGGTAAAAGCTGTTACCTTCAAGTAGACTGGAGCATGCCAGGATAAACGCTGATCTTTGCTGCCGAGGGTTGAGTGCTCAATCCCAGTGCTAGGCACCTAACTTAAACCCTTAAACACTCTGAATTCATTCCTAAACTTAACCCTATTTCAAACTTATCCCAACCCTTAACCCTTAATTTAACAAGATGTGAAACCCCCAGTCCGAAAAGAGTGTTTTTGGTTTCAGTTAGGTAACAGTGTCTCAGCTTAAAAGTCAATAACTGATGTTTACTTTGACTTCACCCATAGACGTTTTGAAAAACGTGGACACCTTGTTGTGAGTACGTAGATCCACCTGGGTAATTTCTTCATAGACCCCTAATTGACATCTCTTCAGCAGGTTTTCAACCATAAAACACTTAATACACTGAGACTAACTAAACTAACTTTCTGTAATAAGAATGCAAAATGTACAGTTGAGGACAGAAGTTTACATACACCTTAGCCAAATACATTTAAACTCAGTTTTCACAATTCCTGACATCCTAACTGTCTTAGTCCAGTTAGGATCACAACTTTATTTTAAGAATGTGAAATGTCAGAATAATAATAGAGAGAATGATTTATTTCAGCTTGTATTTCTTTCATCACATTCCCAGTGGGTCAGAAGTTTACATACATTCAAATAGTATTTGGTAGCATTTCCTTTAAACTGTTTAACTTGGGTCAAACATTTCGGGTAGCCTTCCACAAGCTTCCCACAATAAGTTGGGTGAATTTTGGCCCATTCCTCCTGACAGAGCTTGTGTAACTGAGTCATGTTTGTAGGCCTCCTTGCTTTCACACACTTTTTCAGATCTGCCCACAAATGTTCTATGGGAATGAGGTCAGGGCTTTGTGATGGCCACTCCAATACCTTGACTTTGTTGTCCTTAAGCCATTTTGCCACCACTTTGGAAGTATGTTTGGGGTCATTGATCATTTGGTAGATCCATTTGCGACCAAGCTTTAACTTCCTGGCTGATGTCTTGAGAGGTTGTTTCAATATATCCACATAATTTTCCCGCCTCATGATGCCATCTATTTTGTAAAGTGCACCAGTCCCTCCTGCAGCAAGGCACAACATTATGCTGCCACCCCTGTGCTTCACAGTTGGGATGATGTTCTTCGGCTTGCAAACCTCCCCCTTTTTCCTCCAAACATAACAATGGTCCTTATGGCCAACAGTTCTATTTTTGTTCCATCAGACTAAAGGACATTTCTCCAAAAAGTGTGATCTTTATCCTCATGTGCAGTTGCAAACCATAGTCTGGCTTTTTGTGGTGGTTTTGGAGCAGTGGCTTCTTCCTTGCAGGGCGGCCTTTCAGGTTATGTCGATATAGGACTCGTTTTACTGTGGATATAGATAAGTTTTGTACCTGTACCTCTTCACAAGGTCCTTTGCTGTTGTTCTGGGATTGATTTGCATGTTCATCTCTAGGAGACAGAACGCGTCTCCTTCCTGAGCGGTATGATGGCTGCGTGGTCCCATGATGTTTATCCTTTTGTGACTAGGGGGCAGTATTTTCATTTTTGGAAAAATAACCTTCCTTAGTAAACGGGATATTTTGTCAGGACAAGATGCTAGAATATGCATATAATTGACCGATTAGGATAGAAAACACTATAAAGTTTCCAAAACTGTAAAAATATTGTCTGTGAGTATAACAGAACTGATGTTGCAGGCGAAAGCCTGAGAAAAATCCAATCCAGAAGTGCCTCATGTTTTGAAGCGCTGCGTTCCAATGCGTCCCTATTGAGCAGTGAATGGGCTATCAACCAGATTACTCTTTCTCCGTATTTCCGAAGGTGTCTACAGCATTGTGACGTAGTTTTACGCATTTATGTTGAAGAATACCCGTAAGCGGATACATTGCGCAAGTGGTCACCTGATGGCTCCCAGGGTGACTCTCGCGTAAAATACAGAGGTAGCCATTATTCCAATCGGTCCTACTGAAAAACTAATTGTCCCGGCGGATATATTATCGAATAGATATTTGAAAAACACCTTGAGGATTGATTATAAACAAAGTTTGCCATGTTTCTGTCGATATTATGGTGCTAATTTGGAATATTGTTATGTGTTTTCATGACTGCAATTTCCGGGCGATTTCTCAGCCAAACGTGAAGAACAAACAGAGCTATTTTGCCTACAAAAATAATATTTTTGGAAAAAATGAACATTTGCTATCTAACTGGGAGTCTCGTGAGTGAAAACATCCGAAGCTCATCAAAGGTAAACAATTTAATTTGATTGCTTTTCTGATTTCCGTGACAAAGTTACCTGCTGCTAGCTGGACAAAATGCTATGCTAGGCTATCGATAAACTTACACAAATGCTTGTCTAGCTTTGGCTGTAAAGCATATTTTGAAAATCTGAGATGACAGGGTGATTAACAAAAGGCTATGCTGTGTCTCAATATATTTCATTTGTGATTTTCATGAATAGGAATATATTCTAGGAATATTTATGTCCGTTGTGTTATGCTAATTAGTGTCAGTCGATGATTACGCTCTCGCATGCGGGATGGGGAGTAACTAGAGGTTAAACCTGCATACTATTGTTTGTACAGATGAACGTGATACCCTCAGCCGTTTGGAAATTGCTCCCAAGGATGAACCAGACTTGTAGAGGTCTACAATTTTTTTCTGAGGTCTTGGCTGATTTCTTTTTATTTTCCCATGATGTAAAGTAAAGAGGCACTGAGTTTGAAGGTAGGCCTTGGAATACATCCACAGGTACACCTCCAATTAGTTCAAAATTATCAATAATTTTCCAAGCTGTTTAAAAACACAGTCAACGTAGTAAACTTCTGACCCACTGAAATTGTTATACAGCGAATTATAAGGGAAATAATCTCTGTAAATAATCTCTGTAAACAAAACAAAATTACTTGTGTCATGCAAAAAGTAGATGTCGTAACCAACTTGCTAAAACTATTGTTTGTTAACTTTTTAAGGCTGCAGGGGCAGTATTGAGTAGCTTGGATGAAAAGGTGCCCATTTTAAACGGCTAGCTCCTCAGTCTCAGTTGCTAATATATGTATATTATTATTAGTATTGGATAGAAAACACTCTGAAGTTTCTAAAACTGTTTGAATTATGTCTGTGAGTATAATAGAACTCATATAGCAGGCAAAAATCTGAGAAATTCCACTTCCTGTTTTTCTTCTGGGGGTGGCAGATCTTCATTGAAATCACAGCGAGATACGGATGAGTTTTCACTTCCTACGCCTTCCACTAGATGTCAACAGTCAATAGAATTTTGTCTGATGACTCTAATGTGTCTGATGACTCTAATGTGAAGGGGGGTCGGATGACACAGGAAATAGTCACCACTGCCACGAGTTGACCATGCATTCACTATGCGTTCACAGGGGAAGCACCTGCGTTCCACCGCTCATTTGAAGTCATTCTAATTCTCTGGTTGGAACGTTATTCAAGATATATGTAAACAACATTCTAAAGATTGATTCAGTACATCGTTTGACATGTTTCTACTGACTGATACGGAACCTTTGGACATTTTGTCACGTTATAGTGGACGCGCTTTGTGTGAGAGAGAGAGAGAGAGAGAGAGAGAGAGAGAGAGAGAGAGAGAGAGAGAGAGAGAGAGAGAGAGAGAGAGAGAGAGAGAGAGAGAGAGCAAGAGAGAGAGTGAGGGGGAGATAGAGGGGGAGATAGAGAGAGGGAGATGGAGAGAGGGGGAGAGAGAGAGGGAGAGGGAGAGAGAGTGAGAGAGTGAGAGAGTGAGTGAGAGAGAGAGGGAGATAGAGAGTGAGTGAGAGATAGGGAGATAGAGAGAGCGAGAGAGATGGAGAGAGAGAGAGAGATCGAGAAGTTAGAGGGAGAGACTATGGCCTACATGGGTCTCCAGTCTGCTCCTGCCAGCCGCAATTAAAGGTGCCGGACTGATGAGGCCCTCTCATGCAACGTCCTGCCTGCCTTGCTCAGCCCGGCTCAGCCCGGCTCAGCCCACAGAATTCAATTACCACTTATCAACAGTGACAGAGAGCAGCGCTGGGATTCACATACTCATCTCCCCACACACTGACACACATGGAGACACACCACAGAGACCCAGCATGTCTACAAGCACAGGGAGGAGCTACTATCTTCAGATGCTGTGTGTGTATATTCAGGTGTGTATTCTGCTGAGTGTGTGAATGTATGTTAGAGAGAGAGGGGGGGGGAGAGAGAGAGAGAGAGAGAGAGAGAGAGAGAGAGAGAGAGAGAGAGAGAGAGAGAGAGAGAGAGAGAGAGAGAGAGAGAGAGAGATTACTGAGCATGAACTGCGGCCGATTTGTTCCCTCACATGTGGCTCAAAGGTCCATTCTCTAACGAGATGTGGGATAAAAGTAATCATGCCCGTCTGATCCACCAGGGAGATTAATTCGCTCGGAACACACACTTATAAATATCATGAATCAGCATCATTTTTACGTACTATATATACAAAGAAATATCAATAGAAAACAGGTCAAATGAAAAGAAGTGCAGCTAGTTTGCCGTCTTTCCAGCTTCAGTTTGAAGTGATTGTGTTTGAGTTGTTGGCTAGATCCTCTGAACAACAATGTCCTGATGAGTGAGCACATTTTCTATGCCAGGTGAAATCGCACCTCATTAGCTCCTTGTTATGGATGTATCCAAATAAATGGCACTAGAAAACAGCTTAAACAAATGCAAATGCAGCTACTTTTCAGGCTGCACTTTTTGACGTGACTGTAAATTAGCCGTAGTTGGCTTGCTAGCGAAGAGATAAGAACGTTGCCAGCCAGTATGGCAAAGGAACATTTAGAACCAACAACTGTGTCACGTCCATAGATACGGAACAAAGAGGCTTAACGACAGGATCGCGTCTCTGGCAACCAAAACGATAGAACGAACGACCAGCTGGCTTGGGTAGCAACCCTAGATTTGGGTCGGGACTATATCTTGTGGAAGGATGAAAAAGTATGAATATATTATTCAAAAAACCTTTTTAATTAAAATATGTAAATCATTATTTGAATATGTTGGTAACCTGTTGTATAAAAGTAATAATGCCCTCGAAGGCGATGTTCTGAGGATAACAACACACATGCCAATGATAGTGCCAATCAGATATCCTCCAAACACAAGCTTCTAGGGCATTATCACTTAAGTGGAAATGTCTAGGAGCAAAGTGGTAGGCCACACAAACTCACAGAACGGGACCGCCGAGCGTGTTGCGAGTAAAAATAGTCTGTCCTCCGTTACTATCAAGTTCCAAACTGCCTCTGGAAGCAACATCAGCACAATAATGTTTCGTCTGGAGCTTCATAAAATGGGTTTTCTTGGCCAAGCAGCTGCACCCAAGCCTAAAATCGCAATGCTGTTATGCTGTTATGTTATATTTCTTATGAATAATGACTAAATGATGTATACATTTAATGTAGTACGATTACTAACCAAATACTACCCTGTCACTGTATGATTGTATGAATCTTATTAGAATCATAACACTAAATCTAATGCGTGTAGTTTTAGTCAAGAATTAGAACAAGGACTTTCTGTACCTTGTTAGAAACAAATGGAGCTATCGTCAGACCGGCTGGAATACTGTGTTCCTTACAGGACATTATGTCCCCACCCAGGGAGGGGAGAGACCTTGGGCTTGTAGTAGATTGTTTAACAGGTGGCAGACAATTTGTGAGTAGGAGAAGACTTGTTAACTATGTTGACATTGTATCTGAGAGGAGGAGGGACATTTATGATGAAATGTGAGGTATATAGACCAATGTACCGGAAATGATAAGCAGAGCTCTCTAAATAAACATTCCTGACAATTGTAGCTGGGCCTGCGTTTGATTCATTCCAACCAGTTTCCTACAAATTCTGGGTATCAGGCTGAGTAATCAATTCAATTTGGTTTATGAACACTGAGAACTTAATTCTCTTAGCAATTGGTCCTTCGAACCGGGAACCGGTATATACCTAAGATCGGCAGAGATGGTGACGGGATACAACCTACATTGCTTTTCCCAGTCTACAAGAAAGGTCAGTAAATCTTTATTTACAATTTTGGGGGGAATGATTTAAGATATCTTCGATTTGTTGTTCTAAAATGTTCAGAATTGATCAATAATGGAAGCTTTGTTATTCCAAACAGATTCACAAAGGGGTTCTACCTTATAGTTTAACCAAAATTGATAGGAAAGCAGGTCCGCGATGACCTGAGGTAAGGTGCGCTACCACAAATAAAACTAAACTTAATAACAGAGGCCCGTTCACCCGAGATTAAGAAGGGATACTAAATGAGTGTTGTTAGATAGGACGTTCATCTTGTACAAACAATAACTAACTGTCCAAACAGGAGGAGAGGGAAGCCTAATATAGTGGAGTGAGATGTTAACTTTAAAAGTCCTATGACGCAACATGAAATAGGGTGTTAACTAGGGATTTACTACCCCTGGGTAAAAGCTCATAGTTGTCCGGGTGAGACCTAATGTCCGATCGACATTCAACTCTATAGATAAAGTTTCCAGAAAGGAGAAACACACATCAAATGTCACATACACATAGACTGTGTAAATATACCCTAGACCAGAACTATAGATGCACATTGGTTAAAGAGATACACATAGACTGTGTAAATATACCCTAGACCAGAACTATAGATGCACATTGGTTAAAGAGATATACAGAGACTGTGTAAATATACCCTAGACCAGAACTATAGATGCACATTGGTTAAAGAGATATACATAGACTGTGTAAATATACCCTAGACCAGAACTATAGATGCACATTGGTTAAAGAGATATACAGAGACTGTGTAAATATACCCTAGACCAGAACTATAGATGCACATTGGTTAAAGAGATATACATAGACTGTGTAAATATACCCTAGACCAGAACTATAGATGCACATTGGTTAAAGAGATATACATAGACTGTGTAAATATACCCTAGACCAGAACTATAGATGCACATTGGTTAAAGAGATATACATAGATTGTGAGCATTAAGGAGACACACACATAGTCAGGCAGAAGAGCAACTATAGTAGCTAGGTAACGGTAAACAGCACATACATAGATCATAGATCATATAAATATTACACATATATAGTGATAAATACCCTAGCTACTAGTGACGGCAAGGATTTATCAAACATGGGTAGTAAATCCTCAAAAGAGGTCCTGGAATTAACGGGAGATGAGCGTTATATGGAGCAAAAGGATCAAATAAATGTCTATTTCGGTTTAAAGTGGTGAAAGAAGTATGAATTTGACGGACGTTTAAATAAAGAAAAACTGGAATCAATGATTAAACAAATAAATAGGGTTTGTGGGGACAAGGTAGAGAAGCGACGGACAGAAGGGCTCGACATCTCCGAAGCGAGGAAGAGATCAGGGGGAGAAAAGGGAAAGAAGATGTAGGTTGCCAGGAACAAAACAAACGACATTGTATCCCTCTCTGGCTGATCGGGCGTGGAGAGATCATCCTGTTGATGAAATAGTGGTGGTGAGGATACGGCAGCAGGTGCTACCCGCACAACCACCACCCCCATATGTGGAGCCTGCTGGAGCCGAGGGAGGGATAATAGAGGTGGAGAAAGGGGAAAAGTGGAGAAAAGTGGATAGAGTCAGTCAAAAGAAAGGGGGAGATAGATGCTTTAACTGTAACGATCTGGGTCATTTTGCTAGAGATTGTGAGACTCCGGGTAAACACTGCAATAAAGTAGGCCATGATCACCGAGACTGTAAACAGAGAGAACGGGTTGAGTCAGAGCATCTGTCCGTAACTATTGGGGAAATTGTAGACAAACATAAAGGAGGCCTTAACCTCTCTGAACCACCCATACCAGATCCGGGATAATTGTCATCAGCAACGCTGAATAGTATAGCGCCACAGTCAAATAATATTACAAGAAAATATTCATATTCATGAAATCACAAGTGCAATATTGCAAAACATATTTCAAAATAAAAATATTGCACTATTTTTATTTTTGGAAAAATAACGTTCCCAAAGTAAACTGCCTATTTCTCCGGACCAGATGCTAGAATATGCATATAATTGACAGTTTAGGATAGAAAACACTCTAAAGTTTCCAAAACTGTAAAAATGTTGTCTGTGAGTATAACATAACTGATATTGCAGGTGAAACCCTGAGAAAAATCTAACCAGGAAGTGGCTTCTATTTTGAAAATTCACTGACACTGTCGAACAATCGCAGAATTAGGAGTAAAACCGAAAACAACAAGGTTCGGGGGTTAACTCTATAACGAAGATTCCCTAAACCCGACCTTTCCTCCCTGTGTGCGTTCATAGAAGTGAAAGTGTGGGTTGGCCTCTGGCTCATGATATGTTCTCTGGGCGGCATTGGAGCTTTACAGGAGTGCTGATTGGTCTGAGCTGTCTTATTGTGGGAGCAATATTCCCAAATACACCATGACCCATCCGAGAATGCAGAAGGTGGTAAATTGACCCATAGTTAGACGATGAGGATTTTGTATTACCCAAGCATAAGAGATCACTTGATCTGGATAAACAGGGAGTGTAGTGAAGGTAAAGGTTTCAGTTGACACCCTAGTGCCATTCCGGGGGTAAAAGAGGTTAGGGCAGGTGATAGTTCTATAGTCAGCCAAAATACAAGCAGAGCCCCTGACAAAGCACATACTGATCGTGGAGTCATCCAGAGCCAAGGGCCGGTGCGGATAGTGCAGACGAAAGATCTTAAGGAAGTGATTGAGGTGGAAATGGGTTATGGGGATTCTAACCTATGGTTAGAATGGATTCAGTATGCAGCCAGATCAGTAGCAAAAGAAGAATGTTAGGCCTGCGCCACAGCAAAACCTCAGTTGACAACCATTCCCTTTCCATTTGATGGAATTGATTCACCCAGGGGATTGGCCTGTATGGTAAAGCTGTTCATGGAGCCAGGGAAGTTAGACAGTGACAGTTGTATTGATCTGCATTATCTATATCCCCATGTGCCCAGGACATCCAGACTTCCCCCTTTCACAGTTACAGGAGGACATTATTATTGTATGGTTCGATACATCACACACAGATGGGACAT
>NC_060197.1:40536542-40552063 GCF_021184085.1 Oncorhynchus gorbuscha
AGAGAGAGAGAGAGAGAGAGAGAGAGAGAGAGAGAGAGAGAGAGAGAGAGAGAGGAAGTGATAGAGAGCGGAAGTCATAGAGAGAGAGAGAGAGAGAGAGAGAGAGAGAGAGAGAGAGAGGAAGTCATAGAGAGAGAGAGAGGAAGTCATAGAGAGAGAGAGAGAAGAAGTGATAGAGAGACAGAGAGACAGAGAGATAGAGAGACAGAGAGACAGAGAGACAGAGAGATAGAGAGACAGAGAGATAGAGAGACAGAGAGACAGAGAGATAGAGAGACAGAGAGACAGAGAGACAGAGAGACAGAGAGACAGAGAGACAGAGAGATAGAGAGACAGAGAGACAGAGAGACAGAGAGACAGAGAGATAGAGAGACAGAGAGACAGAGAGATAGAGAGACAGAGAGACAGAGAGACAGAGAGACAGAGAGACAGAGAGAGAGAGGAAGTGATAGAAAGAGAGAGAGGAAGTGAAAGAGAGACAGAGAGACAGAGAGACAGAGAGACAGAGAGACAGAGAGACAGAGAGACAGAGAGAGAGAGAGAGGAAGTGATAGAGAGACAGAGAGACAGAGAGACAGAGAGACAGAGAGACAGAGAGAGAGAGAGAGAGAGGAAGTGATAGAGAGAGAGGAAGTGATAGAGAGAGAGGAAGTGATAGAGAGAGAGAGAGGAAGTCATAGAGAGAGAGAGAGGAAGTGATAGAGAGAGAGGAAGTGATAGAGAGAGAGAGGAAGTGATAGAGAGACAGAGAGACAGAGAGACAGAGAGACAGAGAGAGAGAGGAAGTGATAGAGAGAGAGAGAGGAAGTGATAGAGAGAGAGGAAGTGATAGAGAGAGAGAGAGAGGAAGTCATAGAGAGAGAGAGAGGAAGTGATAGAGAGAGAGGAAGTGATAGAGAGACAGAGAGACAGAGAGCGCTCCAGACGGCTCCATGAACACGGGTGTCAGACAGTAAGTGCCAGGTGGGTCATTGGCAGCATTTATGACATGAGTCACCCGCACCCGTCACCCATGTCCCCTTCCTTCCTTAAAACCAACCCCTCTCCAGGCAATTTGTCTCCGGGCAACCGATGTACCCATGACTCAGGCTGTACAATATGTCTGGTAAACTTGGCCAGCTATTTTACTGCCTGCCTGCATTTACGAACAGACTATTTCTTTCTTTTCAGAAAGGGCATGCAATATCAATAAGGCACACACACACACACACACACACACACACACACACACACACACACACACACACACACACACACACACACACACACACACACACACACACACACACACACACACACACACACACACACACACACACACACACACACACACACACACACACACAAACAAATAGGCAAATATTCCCTGCTGAGGCCAAATGAGTGTGTGTGGAGGCGCAGCAGAGAGGCAGCAATATGAATTATCCATATCTGCGTTGTATTTTCATTATCCTTAATCCTAACAAGGCCATGTCAAGGAAGGAGATTGCGAATTCCTCACACACAAGGCTGGCCTTGTTTTATGGGTAAACAACCGTTGCCTTGCAGAGCAGAGTAAAACAAGCAACAATCAGGTGTGTGTGTTTTTATTGCCGTATTATATTACCTAGAACGATTTTGCAAGGTAATGACTTGATTGTTTATGCTAAAATCCCTGTGTTGCTTTTCTCTAAAGAGATTTTTTGGAGGGGCGTTTTCTGACTTGGGTAATATGTCATTGTGACGAGACATTTAACTTTGGGGACATTTTTCACAACTGTTTCGAAAGACTAGTTATTCAAAACAACAATTTCTAAACAGTCGATGCCATTCTTCAAAAAGCCATAACATAATAATTTGTAGAAAACAGAAACATGTGGCTAAACTGTTTAACAAATTAGCAGATATCACACTGATAAAACGTCTTATTGCAGGTTAGACATCAGTTTGGGAACAAAACACATTAACTCCAGTATTACACAGCTGTGTTTTTAGGCACTCAAATATAAATCATTGATTTTAATCTGAAAGAGTGCCAGATATAAGTATTAAATTGATGAAAGTGTAGTTGCTGTACTTGTTGTATTGCTAAACCAGAAAATAGTATTAAATTGATGAAAGTGTAGTTGCTGTACTTGTTGTATTGCTAAACCAGAAAATAGTATTAAATTGATGAAAGTGTAGTTGCTGTACTTGTTGTATTGCTAAACCAGAAAATAGTATTAAATTGATGAAAGTGTAGTTGCTGTACTTGTTGTATTGCTAAACCAGAAAATAGTATTAAATTGATGAAAGTGTAGTTGCTGTACTTGTTGTATTGCTAAACCAGAAAATAGTATTAAATTGATGAAAGTGTAGTTGCTGTACTTGTTGTATTGCTAAACCAGAAAATAGTATTAAATTGATGAAAGTGTAGTTGCTGTACTTGTTGTATTGCTAAACCAGAAAATAGTATTAAATTGATGAAAGTGTAGTTGCTGTACTTGTTGTATTGCTAAACCAGAAAATAGTATTAAATTGATGAAAGTGTAGTTGCTGTACTTGTTGTATTGCTAAACCAGAAAATAGTATTAAATTGATGAAAGTGTAGTTGCTGTACTTGTTGTATTGCTAAACCAGAAAATAGTATTAAATTGATGAAAGTGTAGTTGCTGTACTTGTTGTATTGCTAAACCAGAAAATATTGTCAAAAAGAAAGTGTCAAAAAATAAAACCTAGACTGTTTCCCTGCCTGTCCCTCACTGGGTGAATACACAGAGCCATTTGTCACTAAAGCAGAGGTTTGATTTAGATCTTACTGTCTTGGTGCTTGTCTAGCCTATGTGATGTGTGTCTACTTCCTAATCCCCGGGGTATGAGAGACAGTGGGGGTGGTGAAAACACTGTGGAGGTGGGATTTGTCCAGTGTTCAGCGACAGGAATATACAGTACATTTGTGTTATCCACAGTTTACCAACAATCCTTGGGAGAGAGAGAGAGAGAGAGAGAGAGAGAGAGAGAGAGAGAGAGAGAGAGAGAGAGAGAGAGAGAGAGAGAGAGAGAGAGAGAGAGAGAGAGAGAGACAGAGAGAGACAGGGAAATACAGAGAGAGAGAGAGAGAGAGATAGAGAGAGAGACAGACAGAGAGAGAGAGAGAGGGTCTGGCTAAAAATACTTGAATCAGTCATAGAGCCCATTGCCCTTTATGGTTGTGAGGTCTGGGGTTCGCTCACCAACCAAGACTTCACAAAATGGGACAAACACCAAATTGAGACTCTGAATGCAGAATTCTGTAAAAATATCCTCTGTGTACAACGTAGAACACCAAATAATGCATGCAGAGCAGAATTAGGCCGATACCCACTAATTATCAAGATCCAGAAATGTTCAATTCCACAACCACCTAAAAGGAAGCGATTCCCAAATCTTCCATAACAAAGCCATCACCTACAGAGAGATGAACCTGGAGAAGAGTCCCCTCAGCAAGCTGGTCCTGGGGCTCTGTTCACAAACACAAACACACCCCACAGAGCCACAGGACAGCAGCACAATTAGACCCAAGCAAATCATGAGAAAACAAAAAGATAATTACTTGACACATTGGAAAGAATTAACAAAAAAACAGAGCAAACTAGAATGCTATTTGGCCCTAAACAGAGAGTACACAGTGGCATAATACCTGACCACTGTGACTGACCCAAGCTTTGACTATGTACAGACTCAGTCAGCATAGCCTTGCTATTGAGAAAGGCCGCCGTAGGTAGACATGTGCTCACAGCCCACAAAATGAGGTGGAAACTGAGCTGCTCTTCCTAACCTCCTGCCCAATGTATGACCATATTAGAGAGACATATTTCCCTCAGATTACACAGATCCACAAAGAATTCTAAAACAAATCTAATTTTGATAAACTCCCATATCTACTGGGTGAAATTCCACAGTGTGCCATCACAGCAGCAAGATTTGTGACCTGTTGCCACAAGAAAAAGGCAACCAGTGAAGAACAAACACCATTGTAAATACAACCCATATTTATGCTTATTTATTTTCCCTTGTGTACTTTAACCATTTGTACATTGTTAAAACACTGTATATATATATAAAATGACATTTTTAATGTCTTTGTTTTGAAACTTCTGTATGTGTATTGTTTACTGTTAATTTTGATTGTTTATTTCACTTTTGTATATTATCTACCTCATTTGCTTTGGCAATGTTGACACATGTTTCCCATGCCAATAAAGCCCCTTGAATTGAATTGAATTGAATTGAATTGAATTGAGAGAGAGAGAGAACCTGAGACAGATCTGCATTTCCTGACAAAATGTTGAAAAAAATATAAAACAATTAGAGTGTCATTTCCCCAAATTTGAAACCCTTATTCAAGGTTTCAAAGACCTCTCTGATGAGAATAGGCTACCCGTCCTCTTGGGCGAGGACGCAGAGAGCTGTGGGTTGGCAGCGCACTACATTGCTGCCTGCCATAATATGAGGGACAGTGTCTGACAGACCAATCAACCTGCACATGTCCTCTATGCTTATTGTTATTGTTCATTGTATGGTTATTTTGATCCTTGGTTATTGTTGTTACTTTTGTCCTGTTGACAATTTTGATTCTTATTATTTCATATTGTTTCATTATTTCATATTATAAATATCTAAAGTAAGCTTTGGCAATATGTACATTGTTACGTCATGCCAATAAAGCACATTGAATTGAAAAATGAATTGAGAGAGACCGAGAGAGAGGAGAGAGGGGAGAGAGAGAGAGGGGGAGAGAGAGAGAGAGAGGGAGGGAGAGAGAGACAGTGAGAGAGTGAAATGAAAAAATAAATAACAGGAGAAATGGAGAAAATGAGAGAGTGGATATTATAGAGAGAATGGAAAAAGTGTGAAATGGATAGAAAGAGAGTGACCGAAATAGAGTGAAAGTGAAAAAGAAAGAAAGAGTTTGTTACGCATGATGGAGGAGTTAATTGATAGTGGGGGCAGATGGAGAAGAAATTACAGTGTTTCATGGAAAGAGACGACATTGAGGATACAGAGGTTGTTTCTAGACCCTATAGGTCCAGTGATGGGAGGTTGTTTCTAGACCCTATAGGTCCAGTGATGGGAGGTTGTTTCTAGACCCTATAGGTCCAGTGATTGGAGGTTGTTTCTAGACCCTATAGGTCCAGTGATGGGAGGTTGTTTCTAGACCCTATAGGTCCAGTGATGGGAGGTTGTTTCTAGACCCTATAGGTCCAGTGATGGGAGGTTGTTTCTAGACCCTATAGGTCCAGTGATTGGAGGTTGTTTCTAGACCCTATAGGTCCAGTGATGGGAGGTTGTTTCTAGACCCTATAGGTCCAGTGATGGGAGGTTGTTTCTAGACCCTATAGGTCCAGTGATTGGAGATTGTTTCTAGACCCTATAGGTCCAGTGATTGGAGGTTGTTTCTAGACTCTATAGGTCCAGTGATTGGAGGTCGTTTCTAGACCCTATAGGTCCAGTGATGGGAGGTTGTTTCTAGACTCTATAGGTCCAGTGATTGGAGGTTGTTTCTAGACCCTATAGGTCCAGTGATGGGAGGTTGTTTCTAGACCCTATAGGTCCAGTGATTGGAGATTGTTTCTAGACCCTATAGGTCCAGTGATGGGAGGTTGTTTCTAGACCCTATAGGTCCAGTGATTGGAGATTGTTTCTAGACCCTATAGGTCCAGTGATTGGAGGTTGTTTCTAGACTCTATAGGTCCAGTGATGGGAGGTTGTTTCTAGACCCTATAGGTCCAGTGATGGGAGGTTGTTTCTAGACTCTATAGGTCCAGTGATTGGAGATTGTTTCTAGACCCTATAGGTCCAGTGATTGGAGGTTGTTTCTAGACCCTATAGGTCCAGTGATTGACGGTTGTTTCTAGACCCTATAGGTCCAGTGATTGGAGGTTGTTTCTAGACTCTATAGGTCCAGTGATTGGAGGTTGTTTCTAGACCCTATAGGTCCAGTGATTGGAGGTTGTTTCTAGACCCTATAGGTCCAGTGATTGGAGGTTGTTTCTAGACTCTATAGGTCCAGTGATTGGAGGTTGTTTCTAGACCCTATAGGTCCAGTGATTGGAGGTTGTTTCTAGACTCTATAGGTCCAGTGATTGGAGGTTGTTTCTAGACTCTATAGGTCCAGTGATTGGAGAATGTTTCTAGACCCTATAGGTCCAGTGATGGGAGGTTGTTTCTAGACCCTATAGGTCCAGTGATGGGAGGTTGTTTCTAGACCCTATAGGTCCAGTGATGGGAGGTTGTTTCTAGACCCTATAGGTCCAGTGATTGGAGATTGTTTCTAGACCCTATAGGTCCAGTGATTGGAGGTTGTTTCTAGACCCTATAGGTCCAGTGATGGGAGGTTGTTTCTAGACTCTATAGGTCCAGTGATTGGAGGTTGTTTCTAGACCCTATAGGTCCAGTGATTGGAGGTTGTTTCTAGACCCTATAGGTCCAGTGATTGGAGGTTGTTTCTAGACCCTATAGGTCCAGTGATTGAGGTTGTTTCTAGACCCTATAGGTCCAGTGATTGGAGGTTGTTTCTAGACCCTATAGGTCCAGTGATTGGAGGTTGTTTCTAGACCCTATAGGTCCAGTGATTGGAGGTTGTTTCTAGACTCTATAGGTCCAGTGATGGGAGGTTGTTTCTAGACCCTATAGGTCCAGTGATTGGAGATTGTTTCTAGACCCTATAGGTCCAGTGATTGGAGGTTGTTTCTAGACCCTATAGGTCCAGTGATTGGAGGTTGTTTCTAGACTCTATAGGTCCAGTGATTGGAGGTTGTTTCTAGACCCTATAGGTCCAGTGATTGGAGGTTGTTTCTAGACTCTATAGGTCCAGTGATTGGAGGTTGTTTCTAGACCCTATAGGTCCAGTGATTGGAGGTTGTTTCTAGACTCTATAGGTCCAGTGATTGGAGGTTGTTTCTAGACTCTATAGGTCCAGTGATTGGAGGTTGTTTCTAGACCCTATAGGTCCAGTGATGGGAGGTTGTTTCTAGACCCTATAGGTCCAGTGATGGGAGGTTGTTTCTAGACCCTATAGGTCCAGTGATGGGAGGTTGTTTCTAGACCCTATAGGTCCAGTGATTGGAGATTGTTTCTAGACCCTATAGGTCCAGTGATTGGAGATTGTTTCTAGACCCTATAGGTCCAGTGATTGGAGGGTGTTTCTAGACCCTATAGGTCCAGTGATTGGAGGTTGTTTCTAGACCCTATAGGTTCAGTGATTGGAGATTGTTTCTAGACCCTATAGGTCCAGTGATTGGAGGTTGTTTCTAGACTCTATAGGTCCAGTGATGGGAGGTTGTTTCTAGACCCTATAGGTCCAGTGATGGGAGGTTGTTTCTAGACCCTATAGGTCCAGTGATTGGAGGTTGTTTCTAGACCCTATAGGTCCAGTGATGGGAGGTTGTTTCTAGACCCTATAGGTCCAGTGATTGGAGGTTGTTTCTAGACCCTATAGGTCCAGTGATGGGAGGTTGTTTCTAGACCCTATAGGTCCAGTGATTGGAGGTTGTTTCTAGACCCTATAGGTCCAGTGATTGGAGGTTGTTTCTAGACCCTATAGGTCCAGTGATGGGAGGTTGTTTCTAGACCCTATAGGTCCAGTGATTGGAGATTGTTTCTAGACCCTATAGGTCCAGTGATTGGAGGTTGTTTCTAGACTCTATAGGTCCAGTGATTGGAGGTCGTTTCTAGACCCTATAGGTCCAGTGATGGGAGGTTGTTTCTAGACCCTATAGGTCCAGTGATTGGAGGTTGTTTCTAGACCCTATAGGTCCAGTGATGGGAGGTTGTTTCTAGACCCTATAGGTCCAGTGATTGGAGATTGTTTCTAGACCCTATAGGTCCAGTGATGGGAGGTTGTTTCTAGACCCTATAGGTCCAGTGATTGGAGATTGTTTCTAGACCCTATAGGTCCAGTGATTGGAGGTTGTTTCTAGACTCTATAGGTCCAGTGATGGGAGGTTGTTTCTAGACCCTATAGGTCCAGTGATGGGAGGTTGTTTCTAGACTCTATAGGTCCAGTGATTGGAGATTGTTTCTAGACCCTATAGGTCCAGTGATTGGAGGTTGTTTCTAGACCCTATAGGTCCAGTGATTGACGGTTGTTTCTAGACCCTATAGGTCCAGTGATTGGAGGTTGTTTCTAGACTCTATAGGTCCAGTGATTGGAGGTTGTTTCTAGACCCTATAGGTCCAGTGATTGGAGGTTGTTTCTAGACCCTATAGGTCCAGTGATTGGAGGTTGTTTCTAGACTCTATAGGTCCAGTGATTGGAGGTTGTTTCTAGACCCTATAGGTCCAGTGATTGGAGGTTGTTTCTAGACTCTATAGGTCCAGTGATTGGAGGTTGTTTCTAGACTCTATAGGTCCAGTGATTGGAGGTTGTTTCTAGACCCTATAGGTCCAGTGATGGGAGGTTGTTTCTAGACCCTATAGGTCCAGTGATGGGAGGTTGTTTCTAGACCCTATAGGTCCAGTGATGGGAGGTTGTTTCTAGACCCTATAGGTCCAGTGATTGGAGATTGTTTCTAGACCCTATAGGTCCAGTGATTGGAGGTTGTTTCTAGACCCTATAGGTCCAGTGATGGGAGGTTGTTTCTAGACTCTATAGGTCCAGTGATTGGAGGTTGTTTCTAGACCCTATAGGTCCAGTGATTGGAGGTTGTTTCTAGACCCTATAGGTCCAGTGATTGGAGGTTGTTTCTAGACCCTATAGGTCCAGTGATTGGAGGTTGTTTCTAGACCCTATAGGTCCAGTGATTGACGGTTGTTTCTAGACCCTATAGGTCCAGTGATGGGAGGTTGTTTCTAGACCCTATAGGTCCAGTGATTGGAGGTTGTTTCTAGACTCTATAGGTCCAGTGATGGGAGGTTGTTTCTAGACCCTATAGGTCCAGTGATTGGAGGTTGTTTCTAGACCCTATAGGTCCAGTGATTGGAGATTGTTTCTAGACCCTATAGGTCCAGTGATTGGAGGTTGTTTCTAGACTCTATAGGTCCAGTGATTGGAGGTTGTTTCTAGACCCTATAGGTCCAGTGATTGGAGGTTGTTTCTAGACCCTATAGGTCCAGTGATTGGAGGTTGTTTCTAGACTCTATAGGTCCAGTGATTGGAGGTTGTTTCTAGACCCTATAGGTCCAGTGATTGGAGGTTGTTTCTAGACTCTATAGGTCCAGTGATTGGAGGTTGTTTCTAGACTCTATAGGTCCAGTGATTGGAGGTTGTTTCTAGACCCTATAGGTCCAGTGATGGGAGGTTGTTTCTAGACCCTATAGGTCCAGTGATGGGAGGTTGTTTCTAGACCCTATAGGTCCAGTGATGGGAGGTTGTTTCTAGACCCTATAGGTCCAGTGATTGGAGATTGTTTCTAGACCCTATAGGTCCAGTGATTGGAGATTGTTTCTAGACCCTATAGGTCCAGTGATTGGAGGGTGTTTCTAGACCCTATAGGTCCAGTGATTGGAGGTTGTTTCTAGACCCTATAGGTTCAGTGATTGGAGATTGTTTCTAGACCCTATAGGTCCAGTGATTGGAGGTTGTTTCTAGACTCTATAGGTCCAGTGATTGGAGGTTGTTTCTAGACCCTATATGTCCAGTGATTGGAGGTTGTTTCTAGACCCTATAGGTCCAGTGATTGGAGGTCGTTTCTAGACCCTATAGGTCCAGTGATGGGAGGTTGTTTCTAGACTCTATAGGTCCAGTGATTGGAGGTTGTTTCTAGACCCTATAGGTCCAGTGATTGGAGGTTGTTTCTAGACCCTATAGGTCCAGTGATTGGAGGTTGTTTCTAGACCCTATAGGTCCAGTGATTGGAGGTTGTTTCTAGACCCTATAGGTCCAGTGATTGACGGTTGTTTCTAGACCCTATAGGTCCAGTGATGGGAGGTTGTTTCTAGACCCTATAGGTCCAGTGATTGGAGGTTGTTTCTAGACCCTATAGGTCCAGTGATGGGAGGTTGTTTCTAGACCCTATAGGTCCAGTGATGGGAGGTTGTTTCTAGACCCTATAGGTCCAGTGATGGGAGGTTGTTTCTAGACCCTATAGGTCCAGTGATTGGAGGTTGTTTCTAGACCCTATAGGTCCAGTGGTGGGAGGTTGTTTCTAGACCCTATAGGTCCAGTGATTGGAGGTTGTTTCTAGACCCTATAGGTCCAGTGATTGGAGATTGTTTCTAGACCCTATAGGTCCAGTGATTGGAGGTTGTTTCTAGACTATATAGGTCCAGTGATTGGAGGTTGTTCTAGACCCTATAGGTCCAGTGATTGGGAGGTTGTTTCTAGACTCTATAGGTCCAGTGATTGGAGGTTGTTTCTAGACCCTATAGGTCCAGTGATGGGAGGTTGTTTCTAGACCCTATAGGTCCAGTGATTGGAGGTTGTTTCTAGACCCTATAGGTCCAGTGATTGGAGGTTGTTTCTAGACCCTATAGGTCCAGTGATTGGAGATTGTTTCTAGACCCTATAGGTCCAGTGATTGGAGGTTGTTTCTAGACCCTATAGGTCCAGTGATGGGAGGTTGTTTCTAGACCCTATAGGTCCAGTGATGGGAGGTTGTTTCTAGACCCTATAGGTCCAGTGATTGGAGATTGTTTCTAGACCCTATAGGTCCAGTGATTGGAGATTGTTTCTAGACCCTATAGGTCCAGTGATTGAGGTTGTTTCTAGACCCTATAGGTCCAGTGATTGGAGGTTGTTTCTAGACCTATAGGTCCAGTGATTGGAGGTTGTTTCTAGACCCTATAGGTCCAGTGATTGGAGGTTGTTTCTAGACCCTATAGGTCCAGTGATTGGAGGTTGTTTCTAGACTCTATAGGTCCAGTGATTGGAGGTTGTTTCTAGACCCTATAGGTCCAGTGATTGGAGGTTGTTTCTAGACTCTATAGGTCCAGTGATTGGAGGTTGTTTCTAGACTCTATAGGTCCAGTGATTGGAGGTTGTTTCTAGACCCTATAGGTCCAGTGATGGAGGTTGTTTCTAGACCCTATAGGTCCAGTGATGGGAGGTTGTTTCTAGACCCTATAGGTCCAGTGATGGGAGGTTGTTTCTAGACCCTATAGGTCCAGTGATTGGAGGTTGTTTCTAGACCCTATAGGTCCAGTGATTGGAGGTTGTTTCTAGACCCTATAGGTCCAGTGATGGGAGGTTGTTTCTAGACTCTATAGGTCCAGTGATTGGAGGTTGTTTCTAGACCCTATAGGTCCAGTGATTGGAGGTTGTTTCTAGACCCTATAGGTCCAGTGATTGGAGGTTGTTTCTAGACCCTATAGGTCCAGTGATTGGAGGTTGTTTCTAGACCCTATAGGTCCAGTGATTGAGGTTGTTTCTAGACCCTATAGGTCCAGTGATTGGGAGGTTGTTTCTAGACCCTATAGGTCCAGTGATTGGAGGTTGTTTCTAGACTCTATAGGTCCAGTGATGGAGGTTGTTTCTAGACCCTATAGGTCCAGTGATTGGAGGTTGTTTCTAGACCCTATAGGTCCAGTGATTGGAGATTGTTTCTAGACCTATAGGTCCAGTGATTGGAGGTTGTTTCTAGACTCTATAGGTCCAGTGATTGGAGGTTGTTTCTAGACCCTATAGGTCCAGTGATTGGAGGTTGTTTCTAGACCCTATAGGTCCAGTGATTGGAGGTTGTTTCTAGACTCTATAGGTCCAGTGATTGGAGGTTGTTTCTAGACCCTATAGGTCCAGTGATTGGAGGTTGTTTCTAGACTCTATAGGTCCAGTGATTGGAGGTTGTTTCTAGACTCTATAGGTCCAGTGATTGGAGGTTGTTTCTAGACCCTATAGGTCCAGTGATGGGAGGTTGTTTCTAGACCCTATAGGTCCAGTGATGGGAGGTTGTTTCTAGACCCTATAGGTCCAGTGATTGGAGATTGTTTCTAGACCCTATAGGTCCAGTGATTGGAGATTGTTTCTAGACCCTATAGGTCCAGTGATTGGAGGGTGTTTCTAGACCCTATAGGTCCAGTGATTGGAGGTTGTTTCTAGACCCTATAGGTTCAGTGATTGGAGATTGTTTCTAGACCCTATAGGTCCAGTGATTGGAGGTTGTTTCTAGACTCTATAGGTCCAGTGATTGGAGGTTGTTTCTAGACCCTATATGTCCAGTGATTGGAGGTTGTTTCTAGACCCTATAGGTCCAGTGATTGGAGGTCGTTTCTAGACCCTATAGGTCCAGTGATGGGAGGTTGTTTCTAGACTCTATAGGTCCAGTGATTGGAGGTTGTTTCTAGACCCTATAGGTCCAGTGATTGGAGGTTGTTTCTAGACCCTATAGGTCCAGTGATTGGAGGTTGTTTCTAGACCCTATAGGTCCAGTGATTGGAGGTTGTTTCTAGACCCTATAGGTCCAGTGATTGACGGTTGTTTCTAGACCCTATAGGTCCAGTGATGGGAGGTTGTTTCTAGACCCTATAGGTCCAGTGATTGGAGGTTGTTTCTAGACTCTATAGGTCCAGTGACGGGAGGTGGTGTTTCTAGCCCCTATAGGTCCAGTGATTGGAGGTTGTTTCTAGACCCTATAGGTCCAGTGATTGGAGATTGTTTCTAGACCCTATAGGTCCAGTGATTGGAGGTTGTTTCTAGACTCTATAGGTCCAGTGATTGGAGGTTGTTTCTAGACCCTATAGGTCCAGTGATTGGAGGTTGTTTCTAGACCCTATAGGTCCAGTGATTGGAGGTTGTTTCTAGACTCTATAGGTCCAGTAATTGGAGGTTGTTTCTAGACCCTATAGGTCCAGTGATTGGAGGTTGTTTCTAGACTCTATAGGTCCAGTGATTGGAGGTTGTTTCTAGACTCTATAGGTCCAGTGATTGGAGGTTGTTTCTAGACCCTATAGGTCCAGTGATGGGAGGTTGTTTCTAGACCCTAGGTCCAGTGATGGGAGGTTGTTTCTAGACCCTATAGGTCCAGTGATGGGAGGTTGTTTCTAGACCCTATAGGTCCAGTGATTGGAGATTGTTTCTAGACCCTATAGGTCCAGTGATTGGAGATTGTTTCTAGACCCTATAGGTCCAGTGATTGGAGATTGTTTCTAGACCCTATAGGTCCAGTGATTGGAGGGTGTTTCTAGACCCTATAGGTCCAGTGATTGGAGGTTGTTTCTAGACCCTATAGGTTCAGTGATTGGAGATTGTTTCTAGACCCTATAGGTCCAGTGATTGGAGGTTGTTTCTAGACTCTATAGGTCCAGTGATTGGAGGTTGTTTCTAGACCCTATAGGTCCAGTGATTGGAGGTTGTTTCTAGACCCTATAGGTCCAGTGATTGGAGGTCGTTTCTAGACCCTATAGGTCCAGTGATGGGAGGTTGTTTCTAGACCCTATAGGTCCAGTGATTGGAGGTCGTTTCTAGACCCTATAGGTCCAGTGATGGGAGGTTGTTTCTAGACCCTATAGGTCCAGTGATTGGAGGTTGTTTCTAGACCCTATAGGTCCAGTGATTGGAGGTTGTTTCTAGACTCTATAGGTCCAGTGATTGGAGATTGTTTCTAGACCCTATAGGTCCAGTGATTGGAGGTTGTTTCTAGACCCTATAGGTCCAGTGATGGGAGGTTGTTTCTAGACCCTATAGGTCCAGTGATGGGAGGTTGTTTCTAGACCCTATAGGTCCAGTGATTGGAGGTTGTTTCTAGACCCTATAGGTCCAGTGATTGGAGGTTGTTTCTAGACTCTATAGGTCCAGTGATGGGAGGTTGTTTCTAGACTCTATAGGTCCAGTGATGGGAGGTTGTTTCTAGACTCTATAGGTCCAGTGATTGGAGGTCGTTTCTAGACCCTATAGGTCCAGTGATTGGAGATTGTTTCTAGACCCTATAGGTCCAGTGATTGGAGGTTGTTTCTAGACCCTATAGGTCCAGTGATTGGAGATTGTTTCTAGACCCTATAGGTCCAGTGATTGGAGGTTGTTTCTAGACTCTATAGGTCCAGTGATTGGAGGTTGTTTCTAGACCCTATAGGTCCAGTGATTGGAGGTTGTTTCTAGACCCTATAGGTCCAGTGATTGGAGGTTGTTTCTAGACTCTATAGGTCCAGTAATTGGAGGTTGTTTCTAGACCCTATAGGTCCAGTGATTGGAGGTTGTTTCTAGACTCTATAGGTCCAGTGATTGGAGGTTGTTTCTAGACTCTATAGGTCCAGTGATTGGAGGTTGTTTCTAGACCCTATAGGTCCAGTGATGGGAGGTTGTTTCTAGACCCTATAGGTCCAGTGATGGGAGGTTGTTTCTAGACCCTATAGGTCCAGTGATGGGAGGTTGTTTCTAGACCCTATAGGTCCAGTGATTGGAGATTGTTTCTAGACCCTATAGGTCCAGTGATTGGAGATTGTTTCTAGACCCTATAGGTCCAGTGATTGGAGATTGTTTCTAGACCCTATAGGTCCAGTGATTGGAGGGTGTTTCTAGACCCTATAGGTCCAGTGATTGGAGGTTGTTTCTAGACCCTATAGGTTCAGTGATTGGAGATTGTTTCTAGACCCTATAGGTCCAGTGATTGGAGGTTGTTTCTAGACTCTATAGGTCCAGTGATTGGAGGTTGTTTCTAGACCCTATAGGTCCAGTGATTGGAGGTTGTTTCTAGACCCTATAGGTCCAGTGATTGGAGGTCGTTTCTAGACCCTATAGGTCCAGTGATGGGAGGTTGTTTCTAGACCCTATAGGTCCAGTGATTGGAGGTCGTTTCTAGACCCTATAGGTCCAGTGATGGGAGGTTGTTTCTAGACCCTATAGGTCCAGTGATTGGAGGTTGTTTCTAGACCCTATAGGTCCAGTGATTGGAGGTTGTTTCTAGACTCTATAGGTCCAGTGATTGGAGATTGTTTCTAGACCCTATAGGTCCAGTGATTGGAGGTTGTTTCTAGACCCTATAGGTCCAGTGATGGGAGGTTGTTTCTAGACCCTATAGGTCCAGTGATGGGAGGTTGTTTCTAGACCCTATAGGTCCAGTGATTGGAGGTTGTTTCTAGACCCTATAGGTCCAGTGATTGGAGGTTGTTTCTAGACTCTATAGGTCCAGTGATGGGAGGTTGTTTCTAGACTCTATAGGTCCAGTGATGGGAGGTTGTTTCTAGACTCTATAGGTCCAGTGATTGGAGGTCGTTTCTAGACCCTATAGGTCCAGTGATTGGAGATTGTTTCTAGACTCTATAGGTCCAGTGATTGGAGGTTGTTTCTAGACCCTATAGGTCCAGTGATTGGAGGTTGTTTCTAGACCCTATAGGTCCAGTGATTGGAGGTTGTTTCTAGACTCTATAGGTCCAGTGATTGGAGGTTGTTTCTAGACCCTATAGGTCCAGTGATGGGAGGTTGTTTCTAGACCCTATAGGTCCAGTGATGGGAGGTTGTTTCTAGACTCTATAGGTCCAGTGATTGGAGGTTGTTTCTAGACTCTATAGGTCCAGTGATTGGAGGTTGTTTCTAGACCCTATAGGTCCAGTGATGGGAGGTCGTTTCTAGACTCTATAGGTCCAGTGATTGGAGGTCGTTTCTAGACCCTATAGGTCCAGTGATGGGAGGTTGTTTTAGACCCTATAGGTCC
>NC_060197.1:40552163-40592163 GCF_021184085.1 Oncorhynchus gorbuscha
CACTGTACTGCACTGTACTGAGCTGCACGGCACTGTACTGAGCTGCACGGTACTGTACTGCACTGCACTGTTATGCACTGTTATGTACTACACTGCACTGTACTGCCCTGGACTGTTCTGTACTACACTGCACGGTTCTGTACTGCACTGTACTGAGCTGCACTGTACTGTACTGAGCTGCACTGCACTGTTCTGTACTGCACTGCACTGTAAGATACTGCCCCGTACTGCACTGTAATGTACTGCGCTTTGCTGTGCTGTACTGAGCTGCACTGTACTGCACTGTACTGCAATTCACTGCACTGTACTGTACTGAGCTGCACTGTACTGCACTGCGCTTTGCTGCACTGTACTGAGCTGCACTGTACTGCACTGTATGTTGCTGCACTGTACTGAGCTGCACTGCACTGTACTGAACTGTACGGTACTGCACTGTGCTGCACTGTACTGCACTTTTATGTACCGCACTGTACTGTACTGCACTGTACTGTACTTTCCTGTACTTGACTGTACTTTACTGAGTGTACTGCACTGCTTTGTACTGTACTGCACTGGTCTGTACTGCACTGTACTGCCTTGTACTGGACTGTACTGTACTGCACTGTTCTGTACTGCTCTGTACTGCTCTGCTCTGCACGGTACTGTACTGTACTGTACTGTATTTTACTGAGCTGCACTGCTATGTACTGGACTATACTGTTCTGCACTGCACTGCTCTGTACTGGACTGTGCTGTACTGTCCTGTACTGGACTGCACTGTACTGCACTGTTCTGTTCTGTTCTGTTCTGTACTGTACTGGACTGGACTGTACTGCACTGCCTTGTACTATACTGTACTGTCCTGTCCTGTACTGTAGTGGATTGTATTCTACTGCACTATTCTGTACTGGACTGTACTGTACTGTACTGCACTGTTCTGTACTGTACTGTACTGTACTGTACTGTACTGTACTGTACTGTACTGTACTGTACTGTACTGTACTGTACTGCACTGCTCTGCTCTGCTCTGTACTGTACTGTACTGTACTGTACTAGACTCTACTGGACTGTACTGTACTGTACTGTACTGCTCTGCTCTGCTCTGCTCTGCTCTGCTCTGTACTGTACTAGACTCTACTGGACTGTACTGTACTGTACTGCTCTGCTCTGCTCTATACTGTACTGTACTGTACTGTACTAGACTCTACTGGACTGTACTAGACTGTACTGGACTATACTGCACTGCAATGTCTGTACTGTACTAGACTCTACTGGACTGTACTGCACTGCACTGCCTGTGTGAAACACTCAAACAGGTGAAGATGTTTTAGAATATAGTGTGAGTGACCTCTATGAGTTAAGCAACATAGTCAGAAACGGTAGGATATCTCAATGTCCTACATTATCAGAGATACAGCACTCAGCAACGGTCATCGTTCACCATAAAAAAATCTCTGATGGCCAAGCATCTTTTGCCTTCATATAAGGCCTTGTTATCACTGACCCAAAAAGAGCACCAGATCTGTGGAACAACAGTCCTCAGAGTACTTCATCTCATCCCCATGGAAGAGTCAGTCAGGGAGCCTAATCTGACTACCCATGTTTTCCCAGCAGAAGGCTGAATTTAGTCCATTAGTGCAATGGGGTCTCACACCCACACACACACATGCACAAGCACACGCACACACACACACTCTCCATCCTGTAGACTTACATCACAATAATCCCTGCCAGGAAAAACATGTTTTATAATAAGCAGCTACATTCCACAGCAGTAGTGTCCGACCAGACCATTGTCTCCTCCAACTTGGGGAACATCTGTAGTCTGTAGAATCAGACTGCAGACAAAACATCTCCAAGCAGCCAGCACACAGCTGCTGCTCTGACATGAGGACTGGAACACAAAGAGAAGGATGAGGGACAGGGAATCAATGACGTGGCCCTGAGTGAGAGTGTGTATGGTCAGACTGGGGCATCTAGTAAGAAATGCGAGTGGAAAAAGAGAGAAAGAGGGGAGGAGAAAGAGAGAGAGCGAGGGGAGGAGAAAGAGAGAGAGAGAAGGGAGGAGAAAGAGAGAGAGAGAAGGGAGGAGAAAGAGAGAGGAGAAAGAGAGAGATAAGGGGGAGGAGAGAGAGGAGAAAGAGAGAGAGAAGGGGGAGGAGAGTGGGGGAGGAGAGAGAGGAGAAAGAGAGCAGGGGAGGAGAGAGAAAGGAGAATGAGAGAGAGGGGGGAGAGAGAGAGAGGAGAAAGAGAGAGGGGGAGGAGAGAGAAAGGGGAATGAGAGAGAGGGGGAGGAGAGAGAGAGAGAGAGAGAGAGAGAGAGAGGAGAAAGAGAGAGAGGGAGGTATTAAACTGTCCCTGGTGCCTCCTTGAAGACAACATTCTCAGACAGATTCCACATTAAAAGAGGCCTTGTCCGTTTTGTCAGTTAATTATGGTAACAACTTTTATTTTCTCTCTTTTATTTGATGCCTTGGCACTTTACCTCAGCCCTTTGTCCCCGCTTCACTTTTAAATTGAATCTTACCAAAGAAAATAGAAACTTTGTGGAAGGCCAAGAGGCCGACAGCATTAATAAAATAGGTTCTATGAGCAGTGTACAGGTTTCTCTACTCCTTGAAGTTATCACATTTTTCCCACACACCTGCAACCACATAACTCATATGTGCGAGTGCTTTGTTGTTTTTCACAATAAATTTCACCACTTCGGCCGATTTACAGCAGATTTCACTCAGTCGACTACCTTCACTTACAATTATAACAGACAGAAGGGTAATGGGACAACCAGGACACTGGTGTAGCTGTAGAGGCAGAAACAGGAAGCACTAATATCCATAGTAACGAAGGAGCGGAAACAAGGAAAGGATAATGGCATACAAAGCCAAGATCAACCAATCATTCATCTCCACTATGGTACCAGCCAACCATTGGCTGACGACAGTAACCAATCGATGCTAACCAAATTGACAATACCCACCCACTTGACTAAGGAGCTATCCATTGGTTGGTTCAAATGGTAACAACCATCCACCCACCAGAATAGTGGAATCTGATCTACCATGAACTGGTTTGATGAGTTCAGTCTGTTCTAACTGCTGTTGTTGGCACACACAAAAAGCCATGTTAATATTCATCTTTTGGAACACTTTGTAAGTGGCCTGACATTTTAGTATGCTGAATTGAGTACCTTATGAAGTGTAGGCGAGGAGTAGGCTCTGGGGGTTTACCTAGCATAAATCCAGCTAATACAACCTAATCCTGAAACATCGCCTCTGATGTTTCCGCCAACTCCTTTGAAATGGACAGACATGCACAAGTAGACACAAAGAGATCATGCGAAGCACACAAACACACACACACACACACACGCACGCACGCACGCACGCACGCACGCACGCACGCACGCACACACACACACACACACACACACACACACACACACACACACACACACACACACACACACACACACACACACACACACACACACACACACACACACACACACACACACACACACACACACACACATCCCTCCCATCCCTCCCATCCCCAACACACACAAACACCAATATTTCCAACTGAGTGCACTTGCAATGTCATCATCCCTGACATGAATTGTTTGGGAGCAACAGAGAGACAGACATACAACCCTTATCCAGATAGATGGAGAGATGGACACTAGCTTGTTAAAGGTGTATGCCTGACTAAACAATAGCTATTATTTGAGGGAAATGTTGCTATTGCTAGACAAAAATTATTTACAGGCAAATACAGCCATCATTTGTCCAGTTACGTCAATTTGCTATTTTGGGTCATGTTAGGCAGGCTAAGTTTCTCTGGTTTCAGATGGAAACAGAGAAAGGGATAGGGATAAGGAAGGAGAGTGGAGGGAGGGAGGGAGGGGGAGAGACAGAGAGAGAGAGAGAGGGAGGGAGGGAGAGGAGGGAGGGAGGGAGAGGGAGGGAGGGAGGGAGGGAGGGAGAGAGAGAGAGAGAGAGGGAGAGAGGAGGGAGGGAGGGGAGGGAGGGAGGGAGGGGGAGGGAGGGAGGGAGGGAGGGGGGGAGGGAGGGAGGAGAGAGGGGGAGGGAGGGAGGGAGAGGGAGAGGAGAGAGAGAGAGAGAGAGAGAGAGAGAGAGAGAGAGGGAGGAGAGAGAGGGAGGGAGAGGGAGGGAGAGAGAGAGAGAGAGAGAGAGAGAGGGAGGAGGGAGGGAGGGAGAGGGGGGGAGGGAGGGAGGGAGGGGAGGGAGGGAGGGAGGGAGAGAGAGAGAGAGAGAGAGAGAGAGAGAGAGAGAGAGAGAGAGAGAGAGGGAGGGAGGGAGGGAGGGAGGGAGGGAGGGAGGGAGGGAGGGAGGGAGGGAGGGAGGGAGGGGACAAAATGAAAACCTATCTGACCCTTCTATTTCCTTCTTGTCTGTGCTCCTGGAAAATAATAAGTCATGTTTATTTTGTCTTATTTTTATCTTCATCTTAGAGCCTGATAACGCCAGAGACTATTTTAAATCAGATGTTATTGGTCACATACACAAATTTAGCAAATGTTATTGTGGGTGTAGCGATACGATTATGTTCCTAAGCACCAACAGTGGAGTAGTATCTAACAATACACAACAATACACACAAATCTCAAAGTAAAATAGAATGGAATTAAGGAATATAATAATATTTGGACGACTTCTACCCCCACAGAAAAAAAACTATGAGAAATCAGGAAGTGAAAGCATGTTGGCCCAGCAGACGGCATCACAGAGGACGGACCAGCCCCTGCTATGAGTAAAAGGCAATTCTCTGCATGACACAAGGGGATTCTCCACAGAAACCTTAACAGTTTTCTAATCAACAATTCCTGGTGTAACGAAGTTGAACACATGTCAAGCTCAAATTCTACCGACGTGGAGTTTCTGATGCCAAACTGCCGACCGCACAATCTGCCGAGGGAATTAACATGTGCTATTATCACAGCTTTTTTACATACTGCTACAAGCAAACATCAAGGCGGCCCTCAGTTAACTGTACAATAACCTTAGCCAGCAAGAATCCTCTCAACTGGAAGCAGATTGTATTGTCGATGACAGTTATTTAATAAAGCAAAGTATTCCAAAGTATCATCAACATGTATCCTGCCACACAAACATCTGTGACGCTTGCAAAGCCATCCCCCGCCTCCACTTCGGCCAATCAGACTCAATACTGCAGGTCTGTTTTGAGAATACTGATCGGAATGTGTTCAAAGCTTCATCCACACAGGACTCATCCATCAACACTAAGGACTGAGTGTTTAACACTGAGTGTATGAAAAAAATTAACATTTATAACAGCCTCAATTCATCAGGGTATGGACTCTACAAGGTGTCAAAAGAGTTCCACAGGGATGCTGGCTTCACTAGGAAATGTGTTGTTGATGTAGTACCCACAGTAACAATCCGGACATTCCCAAAACAAAAACCCTGGATGAAAGGAGATATCCAAAGCATGCTGACGGCCCGTACTGCAGCACTCAATGTCAGCAGAGGGAACCACGACGACTATATCTCGTGAACCATGTATATATCTCATACGTATATACTGTATTCTATCCTATTCTACTGTATCTAAGTCTATGCCGCTCTGACATTGCTCACCCAAAATGTACAGTATATATTCTTAATTCCATTCCTTTACTTTAGATTTGTGTGTATTGTTGTGAAATTGTGTAACGAATCTCTTCGTCGTCTGGGGGGGAGTAGGAAGGATCGGACCAATATGCAGTGTGGTAAGTGTCCATGTTAATTTATTAGACTGAACACACGAAACAAAATAACAAAGCGAATGGAAGAAACGAAACTGTTCTGTAAGATGACATACACTAAACAGAAAACAACAACCCACAAATCATCGTGGGAACACAGGCTACCTAAGTATGGTTCTCAATCAGAGACAACGATTGACAGCTGCCTCTGATTGGGAACCACACCAGGCCAATAGCAGAAATACAAAACATAGAAGAAAAACATAAAATGCCCACCCCAACTCACGCCCTGACCACACTAAAACAGAGACATAAAAAAGGAACTAAGGTCAGGACGTGACAAATTGTTAGATATTACTGTTAGGTATTACTGCACTGTTAGAGCTACAAACACAAGCATTTCGCTACACCTGCAATAGAATCTGCTAAATACGTGTATGTGAAAAATACAACTTGAATTGATATGTACAAGGCAAGCAGGTAGAAGCATTAGGCTCCCAGATGAGCTTAACATATTCTAGGCTCACTTCGAGGAAGACAATACTGAGCCATCCAGGAAGGCACTCGTTGCTCCGGATGACCAGGTGCTTTCGTTCTCCTAGGCTGACGTGAGCAAAACTCTCAAAAGAGTTGAATATTCTCAAAGCCGCCGGCCCAGATGGCATCCCTGGCCGTGTCCTCAGAGTGCGCGCTGACTAGCTGGCGGCCATCTTCTCGTACATCTTCAAACTGTCCTTGACCCGGACTGTAGTCCTCACTTTCTTCAAGGAGATCACCATCATCCCACTGCCAAAGAAAACCAAGCTGACTTGCCCAGATGACTATCGCCCTGTCACACTCACCCGTGTCATCATTACGTGCTTCAAGAGGCTGGTTATGACCCACATCAAGGCCAGCATGCCAGGCACACGGGACCCACTTCAATTTGCCTACCATTCGGACAGATCCACAGAAGGTGCAATTTCCATCGATATTCACAACGGCCATAACACATCTGAACAAGATGAGCACCTACTGTGAGAATGCTGTTCATTGACTACAGTTCAGCATTCAACACTGTTGTCCCTTCCAAGCTTGTCACCAAGCTCAGACTCCTGGGTCTGGACAATACGCTCTGCAACTGGATCCTGGACTTCCTGATAGGCAGACCACAGGCTGTGAGGATTGGCAAAACACCTCCTCCACACTGATTCTTAACAAAGCACCCTTCCAGGGGTGTGTCCTCAGGCCATTCCCTGTTCACCCACAACTGTGTGGCTTTGCACGGCTTCAACTCCATAATAAAGTTTGCTAACGACACCACAGTTGCTGGCCTGATAACCAACAAGAACGAGTCAGCCTATAGGGAGGAGGTAAGTGTGGTGTCAGGACAACAACCTCCACCCTCAATGTCAGCAAAACAAAGGAGCTGATTGCTGACTTCAAGAAGCAGAGGAGGGAACACGTCCAGATCCACATACCAGAGGACTTTACATGGACCGACAACACCACCACTCTTGTCCAGAGGGTGCAACAGCGCTCCTCTACTTCCTAAGGTGGCAGAAGAAATCCATTATGCCACCCCGGGTTCTCTCCAAATACTAACGCTGCACCATCAAGAGCGTCCTGACCAATTGTGACTGAAAAGCCTTCCAGCGGGTGGTGAAGATGACCCAGTACATCACTGGGGCCTTGTTCCCACCCATTCAGGCACCGTTTCAAGTTTCTACTTGAAACGGTGCCTGAGGAAGTCCCAAAGCATCATCAAGGAACCCACACATCCCAGCCACGAGCTGTTTAGTCCTTTACCGTCGGGCAGATGGCATCATAGCATGAGCATCTTTAATTGTTTGTATATGTAGGTTTTGTATGGGGTTTTATATGGGGCTTAGTTGAATGCAGATGCTATTTTTTGGTGTAAGCCTCTCTGGGGCAATAGGGTCCCGTGGTCATCTTTGAACATGAGACTATCACTTCCCCTCTCAACCCCGGACAAAGCCCTCACCTCGGACTAGTGCAGGGTGAATACGTGGTCTGTCCTATGGTAATTTGGTAAAAAGACAATTTAACACTTGCTCAGTACATTGTTTTCCCCTGAGGAAATGTCTGCTGTTAATGATAATGCAGACGATTCTCCCGCTGTAGTTATTGTGGTCAAAATTGTCTCCACTTTTGTGGATTGGGGTGACCAGTCCTTGGTTCCAAATATTGGGGAAGATGCCAGAGCTGAGGAGGATGTTAACGAGCTTAAGATAGCCAATTGGAATTTGCTATCTGTATATTTTATCATTTCATTTAGGATACCATCAACCCCACAGGCCTTTTTGGGTTGGAGGGTTTGTATTTTGTCCTGTAGTCAGTTCAATGTAATTGGAGAATCCAGTGGTGTAGGTCCACTTGGAGTGGGTCCTCTCGGTGCAGATCCATCGGGAGGGGGTCTTGGAGGGGGTCTTGCAGGTCTGGGAGGGTGTTTCGCCAGTCTGGATGGGGTGTCCTTTGCTCTGTTGCTCCTGTGTGAGGTGCTGGGGCTACGGTTGAGGGTGACGTCATTCAGGGTTCTGGTAAAAGTTGGGATTGCTGCCTTGTAGAAGTGGACCTGGTCGTAAAGGCTGTTCAATCCAGGGTGGAGTGGTGGGCCACGTATACATTAGGTTTTGAGGCACAGTCCCACAAAATATTTGCATTCACCCACTGTATGGTGGCTGGGTGAAAGTATTTTTGTGGTAGCAGGGGAGAGATAAAAAGTTTATCCTTTTAAATGTATTTGGCATTGGAGTCAATTTTTGGCTTTTGTGTGTCCTCAGTGGATGTGGGGGGGTTGTCAAGAGAGCTATCAGGGGAGCTGACAGGAGAGCTGTTAGGGGGGGTGGGGTCTTTTGGGTTGGTGGGTCCTGTGGTGTTGAGGTTGTGGTCCGGGTCTGAGTTGGGCTGTTCTGCACGCTTCTCTAGAGGAATGTCCTGCTCTCTGTCACACTTCAGCTTTCTGACCTCGTCACAGTGAGAGAGATGTTCCTGCTGTGCTCTCTCTTTGATCCCGTAAAAGTCCTGCTGGAACTGCATGAGGATGCCCTGCACCATTACTGTCCCAGACTTGTACACGTTGACAGAGGTTGTTTCAATTTCCTCAATGTCTAGTATTCTGAGTTTCCACCCTGAGACAATACCCTTCTCTCTTTTACTCTTATAGCACTTTGCCCTGCCAGGGGATGGTCTGTGTTAATATAGCACTGTGCCCTGCCAGGGGATGGTCTGTGTTAATATAGCACTGTGCCCTGCCAGGGGATGGTCTGTGTTAATATAGCACTGTGCCCTGCCAGGGGATGGTGTGTGTTAATATAGCACTGTGCCCTGCCAGGGGATGGTGTGTGTTAATATAGCACTGTGCCCTGCCAGGGGATGGTGTGTGTTAATATAGCACTGTGCCCTGCCAGGGGATGGTCTGTGTTAATATAGCACTGTGCCCTGCCAGGGGATGGTGTGTGTTAATATAGCACTGTGTCATGCCAGGGGATGGTATGTGTTAATATAGCACTGGGGCCTGCCAGGGGATGGTGTGTGTTAATATAGCACTGTGCCCTGCCAGGGGATGGTCTGTGTTAATATAGCACTGTGCCCTGCCAGGGGATGGTCTGTGTTAATATAGCACTGTACCAGGGGATGGTCTGTGTTAATATAGCACCATGCCAGGGGATGGTCTGTGTTAATATAGCACTGTGCCCTGCCAGGGGATGGTCTGTGTTAATATAGCACCATGCCAGGGGATGGTCTGTGTTAATATAGCACCATGCCAGGGGATGGTCTGTGTTAATATAGCACTGTACCAGGGGATGGTCTGTGTTAATATAGCACCATGCCAGGGGATGGTCTGTGTTAATATAGCACTGTGCCAGGGGATGGTGTGTGTTAATATAGCACTGTGCCAGGGGATGGTCTGTGTTAATATAGCACTGTACCAGGGGATGGTCTGTGTTAATATAGCACCATGCCAGGGGATGGTCTGTGTTAATATAGCACCATGCCAGGGGATGGTCTGTGTTAATATAGCACTGTGCCAGGGGATGGTCTGTGTTAATATAGCACTGTACCAGGGGATGGTCTGTGTTAATATAGCACTGTGCCAGGGGATGGTCTGTGTTAATATAGCACTGTACCAGGGGATGGTCTGTGTTAATATAGCACTGTACCAGGGGATGGTCTGTGTTAATATCTACTACCTCTGCAGACCGTGGGCTAAACTACATCTACACCCACTGGGATAAACTAGCGCCACACCCCTTGGGCTAAACTACATCTACACCCCCTGGGATAGACTACCTCTGCAGACCCTGGGCTAAACTACATCTACACCCCCTGGGATAGACTACCTCTGCAGACCCTGGACTAAACTACACCCTGGGATAGACTACCTCTGCAGACCCTGGGCTAAACTACATCTACAACCCCTGGGATAGACTACCTCTGCAGACCCTGGGCTAAACTACATCTACACCCCCTGGGATAGACTACCTCCGCACCCCCTGGGCTAAACTACATCTACACCCCCTGGGATAAACTACCTCCGCACCCCCTGGGCTAAACTACATCTACACCCCCTGGGATAGACTACCTCTGCAGACCCTGGGCTAAACTACACCCTGGGATAGACTACCTCTTCAGACCCTGGGCTAAACTACATCTACACCCCCTGGGATAGACTACCTCCACACCCCCTGGGCTAAACTACATCTACAACCCCTGGGATAGACTACCTCCGCACCCCCTGGGCTAAACTACATCTACACCCCCTGGGATAAACTACCTCCGCACCCCCTGGGCTAAACTACATCTACACCCCCTGGGATAGACTACCTCTGCAGACCCTGGGCTAAACTACACCCTGGGATAGACTATCTCTGCAGACCCTGGGCTAAACTACATCTACAACCCCTGGGATAGACTACCTCTGCACCCCCTAAGCTAAACTACATCTACACCCCCTGGGATAGACTACCTCTGCAGACCCTGGGCTAAACTACATCTACACCCCCTGGGATAGACTACCTCTGCAGACCCTGGGCTAAACTACATCTACACCCCCTGGGATAGACTACCTCCACACCCCCTGGGATAGACTACATCTACACCCCCTGGGATAGACTACCTCTGCACCCCCTGGGCTAAACTACATCTACACCCCCTGGGATAGACTACCTCTGCAGACCCTGGGCTAAACTACATCTACACCCCCTGGGATAGACTACATCTACACCCCCTGGGATAGACTACCTCCACACCCCCTGGGATAGACTACCTCCACACCCCCTGGGATAGACTACCTCCACACCCCCTGGGATAGACTACCTCCACACCCCCTGGGATAGACTACCTCTACACCCCCTGGGATAGACTACCTCCACACCCCCTGTTGTCCAGCGTCCACTTCCACACTGTACACTATGTGTATGGATTGATCTTGATCAGTTCAGGTACTGTAACTCGATAAAAAGGTTGTCCTTTGAGAATCACTCCTTTGGTCCTATTTAACGTTTCCGACTACAGAGGCCAGAGAGGCGTGGGCAGCAGAGGCCAAGTTGTTAGTGGATTACTGTCAATCAATGGAACTGAGTGGGCACGATCACCCAGCCTCCTATCAGAGGGAAACTTAGCTGATCCAATCCACCTGAATACATTAGACCTAGAAACATTCTCCATGCACACACACACACACGCACACGCACACACACACACACACACACACACACACACACACACACACACACACACACACACACACACACACACACACACACACACACACACACACACACACACACACACACACACACACACACACACACACACACACACACACACACACACACACACACACATGGGGCGGCAGGGTAGCCTAGTGGTTAGAGCTGACAAGGTACAAATCTGTCGTTCTGCCCATGAACAGGCAGTTAACCCACTGCTCCTAGGCCGTCATTGAAAATAAGAATTTGTTCTTAATATAATATATGCCATTTAGCAGACGCTTTTATCCAAAGCGACTTACAGTCATGTGTGCATACATTCTACGTATGGGTGGTCCCGGGGATCGAACCCACTACCCTGGCGTTACAAGCACCATGCTCTACCAACTGACTTGCCTGGTTAAATAAAGGTAAAATAAAAAATAAAAATAAACACACACACACACACCGTGCCAAGTCTGCATTGGGCCAGATTCTGAATTATGGCCTGACATCATGGGATAGAGTGGGTCTATGACTAGTGCCAATAACCAGCCCCATAGCCAGCCCAATAGCCACACCCAGCCCCATAACCAGCCCCATAGCCATCCCAATAACCCTCCCCAGCCCCATAGCCATTCCAATAACCCTCCCCAGCCCCATAGCCATCCCCAGCCCCATAGCCAACCCCATAGCCTTCCCAATAACCTTCCCCAGCCCCATAACCAGCCGCATAGCCATCCCCAGCCCCATAGCCAGCCGCATAGCCAGCCGCAGCCCTATAGCCAGCCCCAGCCGCATAGCCAGCCGCATAGCCAGCCCCATAGCCAGCCACATAAGCAGCCCCATAGCCAGCCCCATAGCCAGCCCCATAGCCAGCCACATAAGCAGCCCCATAGCCAGCCCCTTAGCCAGCCCCATAGCCAGCCACATAAGCAGCCCCATAGCCAGCCACATCAGCAGCCCCATAGCCAGCCACATAAGCAGCCCCATAGCCAGCCACATAGCCAGCCACATAGCCAGCCACATAAGCAGCCGCATAGCCAGCCGCATAGCAAGCCGCATAGCCAGCCGCATAGCCAGCCACATAAGCAGCCCCATAGCCAGCCACATAAGCAGCCCCATAGCCAGCCCCATAGCCAGCCCCATAGCCAGCCCCATAGCCAGCTACATAAGCAGCCCCATAGCCAGCCACGTAGCCAGCCACATAAGCAGCCGCATAGCCAGCCGCATAGCCAGCCACATAAGCAGCCGCATAGCCAGCCGCATAGCCAGCCGCATAACCAGCCCCACAGCCAGCCGCATAGCCATCCCCAGCCCCATAGCCAGCCGCATAGCCAGCCCCAGCCCCATTGCCAGCCGCAAAGCCAGCCTCATGGCCAGCCCCAGCCCCATAACCAGCCCCACAGCCAGCCGCATAGCCAGCCGCATAGCCAGCCCCATAGCCAGCCACATAGCCATACCCAGCCCCATAGCCAGCCCCATAGCCAGCCGCATAGCCAGCCCCATAGCCAGCCGCATAGCCAGCCCCAGCCTCATAGCCAGCCCCATAGCCAGACCCAGCCCCAGCCCCAGCCCCATAGCCAGCCCCATAGCCAGCCGCATAGCCAACCCCAGCCCCATTGTCAGCCCCAGCCTCATAGCCAACCCCATAGCCAGCCCCATAGCCAGTCCCAGCCCCATAACCAACCCCACAGCCAGCCCCATAGCCATCCCAATAACCTTCCACAGCCCCATAGCCATCCACAGCCCCATAACCAGCCCCATAACCAGCCCCATAGCCAGCCGCATAGCCAGCCCCAGCCCCATAGCCAGCCGCATAGCCAGCCCCCCCAGCCCCCCAGCCCCATAACCAGCCCCATAACCAGCCGCATAGCCATTCCCAGCCCCATAGCCAGCCCCAGCCCCATAACCAGCCGCATAGCCAATCCCAGCCCCATAGCCAGCCCCAGCCCCATAACCAGCCCCATAACCAGCCCCATAGCCAGCCGCATAGCCACTCCAGCCTCATAGCCTACCCCATACCCAGCCCCATAACCAACCCCACATCCAGCCTCATAACCATCCCAATAACCTTCCCCAGCCCCATAGCCAACCCCATAGCCAGCCCCATAGCCAGTCCCAGCCCCATAGCCAGTCCCATTGCCAGCCCCAGCCCCATAACCAACCCCAAAGCCAACCCCATAGCCAACCCCATAGCCAGTCCCATTGCCAGCCCCAGCCCCATAAACAACCCCAAAGCCAACCCCATAGCAAGTCCCAGCCCCATAACCAACCCCAAAGCCAGCCCCATAGCCAGTCCCATTGCCATCCCCAGCCCCATAACCAACCCCAAAGCCAGCCCCATAGCCAGTCCCATTGCCAGCCCCAACCCCATAGCCAACCCCATAACCAACCCCATAGCCAACCCCATAGCAAGTCCCAGCCCCATAACCAACCCCATAGCCAGCCTCATAGCCAACCCCATAGCCATCCTAATAACCTTCCCCAGCCCCATAACCAACCCCAAAGCCAACCCCATAGCAAGTCCCAGCCCCATAACCAACCCCAAAGCCAACCCCATAGCCATCCTAATAACCTTCCCCAGCCCCATAACCAACCCCAAAGCCAACCCCATAGCAAGTCCCAGCCCCATAACCAACCCCAAAGCCAACCCCATAGCCAACCCCATAGCAAGTCCCAGCCTCATAGCCAACCCCATAGCCAACCCCAGAGCAAGTCCCAGCCTCATAGCCAACCCCATAGGCATCCTAATAACCTTCCCCAGCCCCATACCCAACCCCATAGCCAGTCCCATAGCCAGTCCCATTGCCAGCCCCATAGCCAACCCCATAGCCAGCCCCATAGCCAGTCCCATTTCCAACCCCATAGCCAGCCTCATAGCATCTCAATAACCTTCTCCAGCCCCATAACCAACCCCATAGCCAGCCTCATAGCCAACCCCATAGCCATCCTAATAACCTTCCCCAGCCCCATAACCAACCCCAAAGCCAACCCCATAGCAAGTCCCAGCCCCATAACCAACCCCAAAGCCATCCTAATAACCTTCCCCAGCCCCATAACCAACCCCAAAGCCAACCCCATAGCAAGTCCCAGCCCCATAACCAACCCCAAAGCCAACCCCATAGCCAACCCCATAGCAAGTCCCAGCCTCATAGCCAACCCCATAGCAAGTCCCAGCCTCATAGCCAACCCCATAGCCATCCTAATAACCTTCCCCAGCCCCATACCCAACCCCATAGCCAGCCTCATAGCCAACCCCATAGCCATCCTAATAACCTTCCCCAGCCCCATACCCAACCCCATAGCCAGTCCCATAGCCAGTCCCATAGCCAGTCCCATTGCCAGCCCCATAGCCAACCCCATAGCCAGCCCCATAGCCAGTCCCATAGCCAGTCCCATTGCCAGCCCCATAGCCAACCCCATAACCAACCCCATAGCCAGTCCCATAGCCAGTCCCATTGCCAGCCCCATAGCCAACCCCATAGCCAGCCCCATAGCCAGTCCCATAGCCAGCCCCATAGCCAACCCCATAGCCAGCCCCCACAGACAGCCCCATATATAGCCCCACAGACAGCCCCATATATAGCCCCACAGACAGCCCCATATATAGCCCCACAGACAGCCCCATATATAGCCCCACAGACAGCCCCATATATAGCCCCACAGACAGCCCCATATATAGCCCCACAGACAGCCCCATATATAGCCCCATATATAGCCCCATATATAGCCCCATATATAGCCCCACAGACAGCCCCATATATAGCCCGACAGACAGCCCCATATTTAGCCCCACAGACAGCCCCATATATAGCCCGACAGACAGCCCCATATATAGCCCCACAGACAGCCCCATATATAGCCCGACAGACAGCCCCACAGACAGCCCCGTCCCCAGCCTCATAGCCAGTGCCTTAGCTAGTTCCACCCCCAGCCCCAGCTCTAGCCCCAGGCGTGGTGAGTCACCATGCAGCTTAACAAGCCGGATGGACAAGTGGGAAGTGTAATTTGTTTAGTCAAGTGTTTTCTACAACTTTGCGTTCGGCATATTGAGTATCGCAATGGACAATTCAGTGTTCCAAAATCCCTTCAGTTATGACTGTAAAGTCTGGCTATGACTCTCTGTTTTCTTGCAGGTTTTGTGTCTCTCTCAAAGAGAATGCCTTTTACTACAGTATATTATATATATACAGTATATGTTATATTTCCTTTCACTTTAATCACTTTAAATCAGATCATTGTGATGCCTCACCCAAAAAAAGAATGTGGTGGAGGATTCGAATGTGTGTGTTATGTATTTTCTCTGCTCCTCCTCCAGTCGTCCTTGGTGAGAAATAACAGCATCAGTGTGTGTGTGTGTGTGTGTGTGATTGACATAGTGCTAGTTAGAAGATGTTAGCCCATCCAACTTCTTTCCATTGGTACACTCTGAAACATCATGTTTGTGGCTGCGGGGTTGCACAGAAGACTTGAAGGTGTGTGTGTGTGATTATGTTTGAATATTGCCTGTGTCTGTGTTGGTGTCGAGGGGCTGGTATGAATATCCTTTGTTTACCCTTCTGGGCATGTCAGAAATCAGAGACAATTAAAGTTGCACTATGGCTGAAATCGCTTCACCATTTCCTGATTGCTAAAACTCTAATAGTTTGCTTAATTGTAGTTGATGTGACAAAATAATCTAGTACAGTGTAGAGAATCATTGTACCATCTAAACAGCTGTGAAATATATTTTCCAAAAGCAAAATTAGAGTTTTTTCAGCTGTTTGAAGTTGGTGTACAAAACTGAAAGTAAAAGACGCATAAACAAAACGTAAGAACAGGAAGAATAGAAATATCACACATAGATCTACAACTTCTTAGACTTGCTTTCGATGAGAATGACAGATCTATAACTCACATCTCTATGTGAATTTGGTCGCACAAAAATATACATATTGCCACTTTAAGTAAACTATGACTGTAAGTCGCTTTGGATAAAAGCGTCTGCTAAATGGCATATTATTATTATTATTATTATTATTATGACGATGATGATGATGATGATGATGATGATGATGATGATGATGATGATGATGATGATGATGAGTGAGAAGCAGTTTGACAACGGCCCTGTTTTAATTAGCCGAATTGCTGTGCCGGGTGTAAGTTCTCTGCCTCCAACTGCAGTAAATCACCAGCCCTGATCCTAGGTCATATTCTCTGGGACACCCCGGTCTTCATCTTGCTGACATCCATAAAAGGTTTTAGTATGTGTGATAACTCATAACTCAGGACCAGGCCAATGATAGACAACCCTCATCAAACAATTATTGACCCTGATTGGCCTGTCTACCCTCATTCAAAATGGCTACCACACAGTCAGACATACAGTCCTGTCTCTACCACTTCCTGGTCTCCCTCAATTCAAATCAATTGAAAGGGGAACATGACATGACATTGACATGGTTCTGTAGCTCAGTTGGTAGAGCATGGCGCTTGTAACGCCAGGGTAGTGGGTTCGATCCCCGGGACCACCCATACGTAGAATGTATGCACACATGACTGTAAGTCGCTTTGGATAAAAGCGTCTGCTAAATGGCATATATTATTTAACATTACCAAATCAAGTGAAATAAACAATAAACAAAAGGGAAACAAACAAGGGAAATAAAAATAGACACTAAAACGTGTTGTGGGTGTAGACACGTGTTGTGGGTGTAGACACGTGTTGTGGGTGTAGACACGTGTTGTGGGTGTAGACACGTGTTGTGGGTGTAGACACGTGTTGTGGGTGTAGACACGTGTTGTGGGTGTAGACACGTGTTGTGGGTGTTGTGGGTGTAGACACGTGTTGTGGGTGTAGACACTACACACCACAAAACGTTTTAAAAGGACATAGACAGTCAAAATGCAGTATCAGTGTGTTGGTAAAATTACTGGGGAAGTCAGAAAAACGTTTTTTAGAAACATGTTGAATCACACTACTTGTAGAGAAACGCCAATGCCATCCTCCTCTCTTTCATGTTGATGAAACGGTCTATCACTCTGTCATGCAGTACACACTTTTAGTATTTGTTGTCCTACGCTACATGGCTAAAATGCTTCAACGTTAGCTAGTTAACATTAGCCTTCTGCATCCAGCTACATATTGAACTTCCATCCTCTCAGTCCAGGGGCACAAATATGTATGAATTAATGGTTGGATCTGAATTACTGTTATAATCTTTGTCCAGTACGGAGAATAAAGTAAACAGTTCAAAATCCCTATCTCCATCCATGACTAATTTAGGAAAGGGACAATCTTAGCTAGATAGCTAACCACTGGAGGGCAACAACATAACGAGATTCAACAATTCAAGTCGTTTCTGTCGATGATGTGTGCTCTAAATGCGATTTGATAGGAGTGACGCCAAATCCAAAACTGGCTTCCCTTCACACTTTTCTTTTGGTGTGCCAGGACCATTCACAGTTGTCCTCACTCAGTTTAGCTCAACGCTGATTGGCTATTTCATACTTTTAATATATTTTTTTTATCAAGGGAACCCAAATTCTTGCTGGCTTCCTTTGCATTAAAATGCTACGAGCCTCAACAATGTCATACTCTTTTGGACCAGACAGGATCAAATAGATGGCCTACACATACAGAGAAAGAGGGGCGCTTTCTGCAGTGAGATACAGTGGGGCAAAAAGTATTTAGTCAGCCACCAATTGTGCAAGTTCTCCCACTTAAAAAGATGAAAGAGGCCTGTAATTTTCATCATAGGTACACCTCAACTATGACAGACAAAATGAGACAAAAAAATCCAGAAAATCACATTGTAGGATTTTTTATGAATTTATTTGCAAATTATGGTGGAAAATAAGTATTTGGTCACCTACAAGCAAGCAAGATTTATGGCTCTCACAGACCTAATGATGGTGTTGGAGTCGTGCTTGACCACGCAGTCATGGGTGAACAGGGAGTACAGGAGGGGACTAAACATGCGCCCCTGTGGGGCCCCTGTGTTGAGGACCAGCATGGCACTTTCTAACCTCCTGCCAAATGTATGACCATATTAGAGACACATATTTCCCTCACATAACACAGACCCACGAAGAATTAGAAAACAAACCCAATTTTGATCAACTCCCATATCTACTGGGTGAAATACCACAGCGGCAAAATGTGGAAACTGTTGCCACAAGAAAAGGGTAACCAGTGAAGAAAAAATACAGTTGTAAATACAACCCATAAGTATTTTCCCATTTGTACTATTTGCACATAATATGACATTTGAAATGTCTTTATTCACTTGGAACTTTTGTGAGTATAATGTTTACTGTGAATTTTTTATTGTTTATTTCAATTTTGTTTATTGTCTATTTCACTTGCTTTGGCAATGTTAACATATGTTTCCCATTCCAATAAATCCCCTTAAATTGAATTGAAATTGAAATTGATAGAGGGAGGGGTGGTGAAGAGAGAAAGAGAGAGAGAGAAAGCGAGAGAAGGAAAGGGAGGGAGAGAGTGGGGGAGAGTGAAGAGAGCAGAGAGATAGAGAGAGATGACAGGAAGAGGTGTTATGTAAGGGTTAGGACTTATTACTGAGCCTTCCTTTGCTTGGACAGGGAGGGAGTCCCCATGAAAAGCTCTGAGATAGTGGGAGGGGAGGCTTTCCCCAGGAACAGCTATGAGATAGCGGGAGGGGAGGCTTTCCCCAGGAACAGCTATGAGATAGCGGGAGGGAGGGGAGACTTTCCCCAGGAACTGCTCTGAGATAGTGGTAGGGGAGGGAGGGGAGGCTTTCCCCAGGAACAGCTATGAGATAGCGGGAGGGAGGGGAGGCTTTCCCTAGGAACTGCTCTGAGATAGTGGTAGGGGAGGGAGGGGAGGCTTTCCCCAGGAACAGCTATGCGATAGTGGGAGGGGAGGGAGGGGAGGGAGGGGAGGGAGGGGAGGCTTTCCCCAGGAACAGCTATGAGATAGCGGGAGGGGAGGCTTTCCCCAGGAACAGCTATGAGATAGTGGGAGGGAGGGGAGGCTTTCCCCAGGAACTGCTCTGAGATAGTGGTAGGGGAGGGAGGGGAGGCTTTCCCCAGGAATAGCTATGAGATAGCGGGAGGGAGGGGAGGCTTTCCCCAGGAACTGCTCTGAGATAGTGGTAGGGGAGGGAGGGGAGGGGAGGGTTTCCAGAGGAACAGCTCTGAGATAGTGGGAGGGGAGGGAGGGGAGGCTTTCCCCAGGAACAGCTCTGAGATAGTGGGAGGGGAGGGAGGGGAGGGTTTTCCCAGGAAAAAGCTCTTAGGTAGTGGGAGGGGAGGCTTTCCCCAGGAACAGCTCTGAGATAGTGGGAGGGGAGGGAGGGGAGGGTTTTCCTAGGAACAGCTATGAGATAGCCAGGGTGAATGCATTATGCAGTAGGTGGACAATATCTACAGTGTATATCTACAAAGACTATGCTGACTGGTGATCACACATGCCTCTGGTATGGTCCTTATCCCAAAGCATCTTCTCTTCATAGTTTTAACTAAAGGACTTGCTTGCCTGTAGCCAACAGACAGATGCGACCATTCCATGTTTTCTAGTGGAGATTCAATCTTCTGACTCTCTGTCATTCTGATTTACTCCTTATCTCTTCCTTATTCCTCCATTTATCCCTCTCTATCTCTCCTGTCAAGGACAGAACCTCAACATCTTCTGTCCTCCTCCTCTCCCCTCTTTTTCAGAGCCCTTGGATTCCTCTTCTGTAAATAGCCTCACATCTGCACCACACACTGATCAGACACTAGAAGCTTGTCATTAGACTGATGATAGCCGGATGGTTATAGTAGCCCCCACCGCCCTTTGTTCCATGAACAAACTGCTGTTGCTGTGTTCAAAATAACAACTGTACAACATGCAATGGCAGGTACACGAATGAATGCTCACACACACACACACACACACACACACACACACACACACACACACACACACACACACACACACACACACACACACACACACACACACACACACACACACACACACACACACACACACACACACACACACACACACACACACACACACACACACACACACACACACACACACACACACACACACACACACACACACACGTATGCAAGCACACACACACAAACAAACACAAGGCGCAAATGATAGTGATCGGAGAAGAACACCCAGGGAGTTTAATAATGGATCCTTCTGTTCACCGTGCTCTCCACCAAATCTTTCTAAAGAGGGACGGAATCTCTCTCTCTCTCTTTCTTTAATCACAGACTCATTCCATCCCATTCCAAATGATTTCACATTCCCATTTCCGAAAAGTCATATCCTATTGCCCTGGAAAATGATAGCTGGTCTATTAAAGATTTAGGACAAATGCACCCGAAATAATCTATATATGATATACGATATACACTACCGTTCAAAAGTTTGGGGTCACTTAGAAATGTCCTTGTTTTTGAAAGAAAAGCACATTTTTTGGCCATTAAAATAACATCAAATTGAGCAGAAATACAGTGTAGACATTGTTAATGTTGTAAATGACTATTGTAGCTGGAAACAGCTGATTTTTAATGGAATATCTATATAGGCATAGAGTCCCATTATCAGCAACCATCACTCCTGTGTTCCAATGTCACGTTGTGTTAGCTAATCCAAGTTTAAAAGGCGAATTTATCATTAGAAAATAATTTTGCAATTATGTTAGCACAGCTGAAAACTGTTGTACTGATTAAAGATGCAATAAAACTGTCCTTCTTTAGACTAGTGGAGAATCTGTACTCTGGGATGCTGACCTTCTAGGCAGAGTTCCTCTGTCCAGTGTCTGTGACCATCTTTGAATCATTTATTTTTATTGGTCAATCTGAGATATGGCTTTTTCTTTGCAACTCTGCTTAGAAGGCCAGCATCCTGGAGTCGCCTCCTCACTGTTGGCATTGAGACTGGTGTTTTGCGGGTACTATTTAATGAATCTGCCAGTTCAGGACTTGTGAGGCGTCTGTTTAACTAACTAGACACTCTAATGTACTTGTCCTCTTGCTCAGTTATGCACCGGGGCCTCCCACTCCTCTTTCTATTCTGGTCAGAGACAGTTTGCGCTGTTCTGTGAAGGGAGTAGTTGTACGAGATCTTCAGTTTCTTGGCAATTTCTCACATGGAACAACCTTCATTTCCCAGAACAAGAATAGACTGACGAGTTTCAGAAGAAAGGTCTTTGTTTCGAGCCATGTTGAGCCTGTAATCAAACCCACAAATGCTGATGCTCCAGATACTCAACTAGAAGGCCGGTTTTCAGCTGTGCTAACATAATTGCAAAAGGGTTTTCTAATGATCAATTAGCCTTTTTTTTAAATGATCAACTTTAGCTAAAACAACGTGCCATTGGAACACAGGAGTGATGGTTGCTGATAATGGGCCTCTGTACGACCTATTTAGACATTCCATAAAAAATCTGCCGTTCCCAGCTACAATAGTCATTGACAACATTAACATTGTCTACACTGTATTTCTGATCAATATGATGTTATTTTAATGGACGAAAAAATGTGCTTTTCTATAAAAAAAAAACAAGGACATTTCTAAATGACCCCAAACTTCTGAACGATAGTGTATGATATGTGATAAATATTATATGAATGATATATGGAAAATGATAGCTGGTCCATTAAATATTCAGGCCAAATGTGCCCGAAATAATCCGTGCCACATGGCAGGGAGAGAGTTGGGAGAGTTGGGGAAGCCACGGGTTCTTCTGTCTGGCTTGCCCTGCCATGGCAATCCCCTGGGATATATTTAGGCTTTGAATAATGGAAGACACATCTTCAGACGGATGAAAATCGGACAAAATGGAGGTGATGGGGACATGCAAGTTCTTACAGTGCCTTCAGAAAGTATTCACGCTCCTTCCCCTTTTGCACATGTTGTTGTGTTACAGCTTTCATTTAAAATGGATCAAATGTATATATTTTTTTGCCATTGGCCTACACCAGAGTATGTGTGAAATCCACTCAGGCTCTACACATCCTTTCCAACAGCTTCGCTAAAAACCTTATCTCCCTCACAGGAAAACAAATCTGCTGCTCCAAATTTGCTCCATTCATTAAAATCACAATTGAACCCATCTATTGTTGTGTCTGCGTGAACCTACCATTTGGTTTTGAAGTATTGAAAACAAACCGAATGATTTGAATGAAAAGTATTTGAATAATAAACCTGAAAATGTGAAAATGTAAGAAGCACTCATCATTTCAAATAGGCTACTTGTCATATTTAACAGGATATGAACTCTCTAAATAGGTCAGGAGTCAGACAGGGAGACTAAGAAGGAAACAGAAATTAATTATTTAGGCTATATTTTTCAATTATTTGAAGGCTATAGCGTACGAAGAACTAAATTGAGAAGTGTTTGCGAGTGCGACACACTAGGCTTGGCAGGGACATTAAGCACTCAGCATTTAAACCGTTTGTTGTATTATAATTATAGTCTATAAATTGCACATCTAGGCTGTGACTTACTTATAATTAAATACAAATTAAATTAAAAGCTCCTTGAAAGAGGTCATATTATATTAATATTCCAGGCATATTGGGCCAAAATCAATGATGGACTATTGTACAGATAATAGAATGAAAATTAAGAAACTTTTAAGAGATCAGATTTTTTGTCTTTAAATACTTCACTACAATGACACACTTAGCTACCCACCTCGTTCCTTTCTGTTAGCATATGCAGATAGTAAGTACACTATCATTCTTTTGGGAAACCTGTCTGTGCAGATTCAACAATGATTCTTCAGTTGTGGACACTACATCACCACATTTCTCTTGCTCTTGGTCCTCCTCATCTTTGAAAGTCACATTGATTTTTCACCTGTGTGTTTTATCAGTTTCTTTTTGAAAATATTTATCTTACCAGATGACAGCCGCTAAAGCAAGGGGAACACAAGTAGACTACAGATGCATGCTGGGCCGGACATGCCCTGAGCTCGTGAAGTGAGCACTACTGGAGTGAAATTGGAGGGACGAGAAGACTGATGTTTCAGCCTTTGGGAAACTCACTCCACGCTCCAGTCAAATTGGGCACAATCCACTCCTCCCTCTGCTCCACTCCACTCCTCCCTCTGCTCCACTCCACTCCTCCCTCTGCTCCACTCCTCCCTCTGCTCCACTCCTCCCTCTGCTCCACTCCACTCCTCCCTCTGCTCCACTCCACTCCTCCCTCTGCTCCACTCCTCCCTCTGCTCCACTCCACTCCTCCCTCTGCTCCACTCCACTCCTCCCTCTGCTCCACTCCTCCCTCTCTCCTCCCTCTGCTCCACTCCCTCCTCCCTCTGCTCCACTCCTCCCTCTGCTCCACTCCTCCTCTGCTCCTCTGCTCCACTCCTCCCTCTGCTCCACTCCTCCCTCTGCTCTCCTCCCTCTGCTCCACTCCTCCCTCTGCTCCACTCCACTCCTCCCTCTGCTCCACTCCCTCCTCCTCTGCTCCACTCCACTCCTCCCACCACTCCACTCCTCCCTCTGCTCCACTCCACTCCTCCCTCCACTCCCTCCCCCTCTGCTCCTCCTCCTCCCTCTGCTCCACTCCTCCCACCGCTCCCTCCCACCACTCCACTCCTCCCTCTGCTCCACTCCTCCCTCCCTCCCTCTGCTCCCTCCTCCCTCTGCTCCACTCCCTCCCTCCGCTCCACTCCTCCCACCACTCCACTCCTCCCTCTGCTCCGCTCCACTCCTCCCTCTGCTCCACTCCTCCCTCTGCTCCACTCCACTCCTCCCACCCTCCTCCCACCACTCCACTCCTCCCTCTGCTCCACTCCACTCCTCCCTCTGCTCCACTCCTCCCTCTGCTCCACTCCACTCCTCCCTCTGCTCCACTCCTCCCTCCACTCCACTCCTCCCTCTGCTCCACTCCACTCCTCCCTCTGCTCCACTCCACTCCTCCCTCTGCTCTGCTCCACTCCTCCCTCTGCTCCACTCCACTCCTCCCTCTGCTCTGCTCCACTTCTCCCTCTGCTCCACTCTACTCCTCCCTCTGCTCCACTCCTCCCTCCACTCCACTCCTCCCTCTGCTCCACTCCACTCCTCCCTCCGCTCCACTCCACTCCTCCCTCTGCTCCACTCCACTCCTCCCTCTGCTCCACTCCACTCCACTCCTCCCTCTGCTCTAGCTCCGCTCCACTCATTTACACTGGCCTACACACAATACCCATAATGTAAAATTGGTAGTGTGGTTTTCGATAATTTTCGATTACATTTTGAAATGTCTTGAGTCAATACAATAAGTATTCAACCCCTTTGTTATGGCAAGGAGCCTAAGTAAGTTTAGGAGTAAAAATGTGTTTCACAAGTCACATAATAAGTTGCATGAAGTAATAATAGTGTTTAACTTGATTTTTGAATGACTGCCTCATCTCTGTACACCACACATACGATTATCCCTCAATGGAGCAGTGCATTTCAAACACAGATTCAACCACAAAAACCAGGGAGGTTTTCCAGTGCCTCACAAAGAAGGGCACCTATTGGTATATGGGTAAAAAATTAAAATAAAAAAAGACATTGAATATCTCTTTGAGCATGGTGAAGTTATTAATTACACTTTGGATGGTGTATCAATACACTCAGTCACTACAAAGATACAGGCGTCCTTCTTAACTCAGTTGCCGTAGAGGAAGGAAACCACTCAGGGATTTCACCATGAGGCCAATGGTGATTTAAAAAAAAGTTAGTTTAATGGCTGTGGTAGGAGAAAACTTAGGATGGATCAACAACATTGTAGTTACTCCACAATGCTAACCTAAATGACAGAGTGCAAAAAGGAAGCCTGTACAGGTGTGCTTGTAATCCTTAAGGAATGGGGAGCTTCATGATAAAAATAGACATCATGGAATTAAGCACAGGCAAAATCCTAGAGAAAAACCTGGTTCAGTCTGCTTCCCACAAGACATGTGGGAGATGAATTCACCTTTTAGCAGGACAATAACCTAAAATACAAGGCCAAACTTGAACGGGGTTGCTTACCATGAAGACAGTGAATGTTCCTGAGTGGCCGAGTTACAGTTCTGACTTAAATCTAGTTGAAAATCTATGGCAAGACCTAAAAATGGTTTTCTAGCAAATGACTAACAACCAATTTGACAGAGCTTGAACATTTAAGAAAAGAGTAATGGGCAAATGTTGCACAATCCAGGTGTGGAAAGCTCTTAGAGACTTACCCAGAAAGACTTACAACTGTAATCGCTGCCATAGTATTGACTTAGGGGTGTGAATACTTATGTAACTGAGATATGTCTGTATTTCATGTTCAATACATTTGCAAAAAAAAAAATTAAACATGTTTTCACTTTGTCATTTTAAATTCAGGCTGTAACACAACAAAATGTGGAATAAGTCAAGGGGTGTGAACACTTTCTGAAGGCTCTGTACATAAGGGTGTGAGTGAAAGGGGAGAAGAGGAAGGGTAGGAGAGAGGGAGGGGTGCAGGGAGAGATGGAGAATAGAATGTGAGGGCAAACAAGTGTGAAAGAGAGAGACAGATGAGAGACATTTGTTTAAAGAAAGAAATGCAAGGAGCAATTCATACATCATTTATGGCTTGTCTCGCCTCTGTAAAAACCTCCTAATGGCACCTAGGTCAGGCTCTAACATTACAGATCTTACTGACACGGGACTTGTGTCGACACACACAGACACGCACAGTTAGAGTCCTTGAGCAGCGAGCCCTAACAAAGTCAGACCACTTTAGGGTGTTGGGGAGTAGAACAAACTAACTATGTCCCTTCTCCTAAGTGCAACGCACGTACCTCGTGCCCTACGTCTTATCATAAGCCATTGGCAAATGGTTCAGTGTGTGTCATAAATGTGTCATAATCAAATCAGAACACAAAGCCAAATCCAGGTTTAGATTTCTGTCCCGAATGAATAGGTGACATTTCGCCCTGCCATTTACAAATGTGTTGGATGCATTTGCTGTTTGCTTTGGTTGTGTTTCAGATTATTGTTAGTGTGTCTTGGGGGTATGATATTTATGCGTCTGTAACTTTCGCACTCATCATTAGTCACGATTCATTCAGGATGATCCGTAACCATGGTAGCATCCACATTAATGTACAAGTGTTTAGAAACACATTCTATTCTTATTTACAATAAAAGTGACTTCAAAATGACAATACATTATTTAAAATTAATTTCTATTGGCCATAAAATAATCTGAAACTCAACCAAAACAAACAGCAAATACATCCAACAAGTTTGTAGAGTCACAAGTTTGATGTAGTCATTGTGTGCTGGAAATATGGGACCAAACACTGAACGTTATACTACATTAGTACACATATAATTGAATTTGTGCCAATACCTTTGGTCCCCTAAAATTTGGGGACTATGTACAAAAAGTTCTGCAGTTTCTAAACGGTTCACCGAATGAAACGGATGATATTACCTTCAAATTAACGCTGAAAGTCTGCACTTTGACCTCCAACTGAGTACAGAGCCAAAACCACAACAAACAAGTCACTGTTCCCCATACTGTTGGAGACTACTGTACATAACTTAATACAAAACCACAACAAACAAGTCACTGTTCCCCATACTGTTGGAGACTACTGTACATACAGTACCACTTAATACAAAACCACAACAAACAAACCATACTGTTGGAGTCACTGTTCCCCATACTGTTGGAGACTACTGTACATACAGTACCACTTAATACAAAACCACAACAAACAAGTCACTGCACCTCACAAACTGATACAGATTTTCTTCTTTGCTCACAACGTTAACCTACCTTGGTACACCTTCTACAGTGTGTGTAATTCTCTAAATAATTTGTATGCGCATCAAATGTGATTGTATTCCTTCCAACAGAGTCGGGCCGGGGATCATTTCAATTTGCATAGTGCTGCATCAGTAATTCAGATACCAGACGCATCTAAACAATATAAACATGCTCTCTTCTTCTTCTACTGTTTTCTCTGCTTTCTCTGCTTGGAAAGTTGACTCAGATTGTTTTGGGGGCAGATGCCAAAAAAAAAGAGAACAGTAAAAAGCTCAAATGCTGCATTGTCATGGGAGAGGGTTGTTAGGTACTGTGAACAGCCTGAATACACTATGAGACCAGCCCTGCCTGTGGGTACTGTGAGTACTGAGAGTACCTACTGTAGCTAGAACAACAAATATCACTCTAACGGGCTTCTCATTAAACAAAAAAACAAGACTCACATGCAAAGTGAGTTCATATTTTATGAATATTTTTGTCTATTTAAGCAGATGTTTTTTTTCCCACTCTCTCTCTCTGCCCCCCCCTCTCTCTACCCTCTCTCTCTCCTTTCCCCTCTCTCTACCCTCTCTCTCTCCTCTCCCCCCACCCACCCACTCTCTCTCTCTGCCCCCCTCTCCCTACCCTCTCTCTCTCCTCTCCCCCCCCTCTCTACCCTCTCTCTCTCCTCCCCTCTCTCTACCCTCTCTCTCTCCTCTCCCCCCCCACCCACCCCCTCTCTCTCTCTGCCCCCCCCCTCTCCACCCACCCTCTCTCTCTCCTCCCCCCCCACCCCCCACCCCTCTCTCTCTCTCCTTCGCCCCCCTTTCTCCGTTTCTCTCACTCTCTCTCCCCCAAACACACAACCATCTGTTCACATTTTCCTTTTGTCAACGTGGGCTAGGAAGATATCATCAATAGAACACAGTTCGGGACCAGTTTTTGTGGGTTCGATTCCCATGGGGGGACCACTACGGGGGAAAAGTATGAAAATGTGTCCACTCACTACTTACTGTAAGTCGCTCTGGATAAGGGTGTCTGGCTAAATGACTCCAAGCCCCATTGGACATTGAGTGGTCACAGTGTGATCCAAGCCCCATGGACATTGAGTGGTCACAGTGTGATCCAAGCCCCATGGACATTGAGTGGTCACAGTGTGATCCTTGACATTGAGTGGTCACAGTGTGATCCAAGCCCCATGGACATTGAGTGGTCACAGTGTGATCCAAGCCCCATGGACATTGAGTGGTCACAGTGTGATCCAAGCCCCATTGACATTGAGTGGTCACAGTGTGATCCAAGCCCCATGGACATTGAGTGGTCACAGTGTGATCCAAGCCCCATTGACATTGAGTGGTCACAGTGTGATCCAAGCCCCATTGACATTGAGTGGTCACAGTGTGATCCAAGCCCCATGGACATTGAGTGGTCACAGTGTGATCCAAGCCCCATTGACATTGAGTGGTCACAGTGTGATCCAAGCCCCATTGGGAGGATGTGGCATTACTTTCTCAATCAATGTTTTCAACCAAATCAAATCAAATTGTATTTGTCACATGTGCAGAATAAACAGGTGTAGTAGACCTAACAGTGAAATGCTTACGTACAAGTCATTAACCGACAAAGCAGTTTTAGAAACATACCTTTACAAAGTAAGAGATGAGTACTGAGGTGAACTACTGTACGTCCTCTCCAGAGACAGTGTGAGAAACTTACCACTGCATCTGCCTCTGTCTCTGCTACAAACCCCCACAATGCTTCATTCTCTCCCTATTCTCCAGGGGTGTGAGGGGATTTTAGGCCCTGTTGCCTAACTTAGCATCTTCATCATCACCTACATGTCTCACCACTGACTGACAACAGTCACAGAGTAGGACTTTACAGAGAGAAGATCTTTTTTTTTAAGGTGTCATTCAACCAGCTCCACTGGATTCCTGAACTTAGCAAAGATTGTGTGTCTGTGGTGTTTGAATGTTGAATGTTCTTACTGTATGTGGTCAGAATAGGCAGGCCTAGCGTATGTCACAGACAATAATACATAAACATGCACATGCTGTACAAACACTGTGCAAGTCCAGTCACACACACACACACACACACACACACACACACACACACACACACACACACACACACACACACACACACACACACACACACACACACACACACACACACACACACACACACACACACACACACACACACACACACACACACCGTATCTGTCTCTACAACCATATCTGTTGAAAACATGTCTCTATTTTGGTTTGGTCAGGGCGTGAGTTGAGGTGTCTATGTTTTTGTGTTCTGTTCTCTATTTCTGTGTGTTTGGCCGGGTGTGGTTCTCCATCAGAGGCAGCTGTCTATCGTTGTCTCTGATTGAGAACCATACTTAGGTAGCCTTTTCCCACCTGTGTCTTACCCATACATGGAACGTAACGCTTCACAGGAGAAAACTAATAAAAGCAACGAGAATAAAAACGGAATTACTTACTACACAATAAACACAAGATGATAAAAAAACAAAAGAATAACAATAAAAACTGAACGACTAAAAACAAGGAAGGAAAAGCAAAGTTTAAAAGGTGTTTTAAGATCTCTTTTAAATATGTCCACAGTTTCAGCCCTCAGGTTCTCTGGCAGGCTACTCCAGAGGTCGGGGCAGAGTAACTAAAGGCTGCATCTCATTACCTCTTGGTCCTCGGCTTTGGGATTGTTACATAACTTAAAAGCATGTTTGACATTTATAGTGGTGCACAATCATGGATTGATTTAAAAACCAATAGGAGATTCTTTAAATGAATTCTAAAACCCACAGACAGCCAGCCAGAGACCTCAAAACTAGTGTAATGTGTGCTCTCTGTCTGGTCTTGGTCAGTACCCGTGCTGCAGCATTCTGTATGTTTTACAGTACAGAGACCTTAAAACCAGTGTAATGTGTGCTCTCTGTCTGGTCTTGGTCAGTACCTGTGCTGCAGCATTCTGTATGTTTTGCAGTACAGAGACCTTAAAACCAGTGTAATGTGTGCTCTCTGTCTGGTCTTGAGTCAGTAACTGTCTGTGCTGCAGCATTCTGTATGTTTTACAGTACAGAGACCTTAAAACCAGTGTAATGTGTGCTCTCTGTCTGGTCTTGGTCAGTACCCGTGCTGCAGCATTCTGTATGTTTTACAGTACAGAGACCTTAAAACCAGTGTAATGTGTGCTCTCTGTCTGGTCTTGGTCAGTACCCGTGCTGCAGCATTCTGTATGTTTTCCAGTTGATCAATGGCTTTCTTGGGTAGATCAAACAGGAGAGCATTACAGTAGTCAAGCCTGCTTGTAATAAAAGCATGGATGAGTCTCTCTGTGTAAGACAGAGAGAAACGGCTGCATCTTGGCAATGTTCCTCAGGTTGCAGACATGATCAGGTTGCAGTGTTTATTTTGAGCAAACGAAATGCAGTGCTAGTACGTACAGTTGAAGTCAGAAGTTTACTTACACCTAGGCTAAATACATTTAAACTCACAATTCCTGACAATTCCTGACATTTAATCGGAGTAAAAATTCCCTGTCTTCGGTCAGTTAGGATCACCACTTTATTTTAAGAATGTGAAATGTCAGAATAATAGCAGAGAGAATGATTCATTTCAGCTTTTATTTCTTTCATCACATTCCCAGTGGGTCAGACGTTTACAAGCTTTCACTTCCTGACTGATGTCTTGATGTTTCTTCAATATATCCACATAATTTTCCTCCTCGTGATGCCATCTATTTTGTGAAGAGCACCAGTCCCCCCTGCAGCAAAGCACCCCCACAACATGATGCTGTGCTTCGCGGTTGGGATGGTGTTCTTCGGCTTGCAAGCATCCCCCTTTTTCCTGCAAATATAACAATGGTCATTATGGCCAGTTCTTTGTTTTGTTTCATCAGACCAGAGGACATGTCTCCAAAAAGTACGATCTTGCTCCCAAGGATGATCCAGACAAAAAAGGTCTTGGCTGATTTCTTTAGGTTTTCCCATGATGTCAAAGAGGCACTGAGTGTGAAGGTAGGCCTTGAAATACATGCACAGGTACACCTCCAATTGACTCAATTGATGTCAATTAGCCTATCAGGAGCGTCTAAAGTCATGACATCGTTTTCTGGAATTTTCCAAGCTGTTTAAAGGCACGGTCAACTTAGTGTATGTAAACTTCTGACCCACTGGAATTGTGATACAGTGAATTATAAGTTAAATAATCTGTCTGTAAACAATTGTTTGAATAATTACTTATGTCATGCACAAAGTAGATGTCCTAACCGACTTGCCAAAAATATAGTTTGTTAACAAGAAATATGTGGAGTGGTTGAAAAACGAGTTTTAATGACTACAACTGTACATTGAAATGCATAGAGACAATTGTCCAGATAAGATGCCTTCAGCCTGTCACTGAATGGGACTTAAATGTGGCAGAATGTAACTGTCACTGAATGGGACTTAAATGTGGCAGAATGTAACTGTCACTGAATGGGACTTAAATGTGGCAGAATGTAACTGTCCCTGAATGGGACTTAAATGTGGCAGAATGTAACTGTCACTGAATGGGACTTAAATGTGGCAGAATGTAACTGTCACTGAATGGGACTTAAATGTGGCAGAATGTAACTGTCACTGAATGGGACTTAAATGTGGCAGAATGTAACTGTCACTGAATGGGACTTAAATGTGGCAGAATGTAACTGTCACTGAATGGGACTTAAATGTGGCAGAATGTAACTGTCACTGAATGGGACTTAAATGTGGCAGAATGTAACTGTCACTGAATGGGACTTAAATGTGGCAGAATGTAACTGTCACTGAATGGGACTTAAATGTGGCAGAATGTAACTGTCCCTGAATGGGACTTAAATGTGGCAGAATGTAACTGTCACTGAATGGGACTTAAATGTGGCAGAATGTAACTGTCCCTGAATGGGACTTAAATGTGGCAGAATGTAACTGTCACTGAATGGGACTTAAATGTGGCAGAATGTAACTGTCACTGAATGGGACTTAAATGTGGCAGAATGTAACTGTCACTGAATGGGACTTAAATGTGGCAGAATGTAACTGTCACTGAATGGGACTTAAATGTGGCAGAATGTAACTGTCACTGAATGGGACTTAAATGTGGCAGAATGTAACTGTCCCTGAATGGGACTTAAATGTGGCAGAATGTAACTGTCACTGAATGGGACTTAAATGTGGCAGAATGTAACTGTCACTGAATGGGACTTAAATGTGGCAGAATGTAACTGTCACTGAATGGGACTTAAATGTGGCAGAATGTAACTGTCCCTGAATGGGACTTAAATGTGGCAGAATGTAACTGTCACTGAATGGGACTTAAATGTGGCAGAATGTAACTGTCACTGAATGGGACTTAAATGTGGCAGAATGTAACTGTCACTGAATGGGACTTAAATGTGGCAGAATGTAACTGTCACTGAATGGGACTTAAATGTGGCAGAATGTAACTGTCCCTGAATGGGACTTAAATGTGGCAGAATGTAACTGTCACTGAATGGGACTTAAATGTGGCAGAATGTAACTGTCACTGAATGGGACTTAAATGTGGCAGAATGTAACTGTCACTGAATGGGACTTAAATGTGGCAGAATGTAACTGTCCCTGAATGGGACTTAAATGTGGCAGAATGTAACTGTCCCTGAATGGGACTTAAATGTGGCAGAATGTAACTGTCACTGAATGGGACTTAAATGTGGCAGAATGTAACTGTCCCTGAATGGGACTTAAATGTGGCAGAATGTAACTGTCCCTGAATGGGACTTAAATGTGGCAGAATGTAACTGTCACTGAATGGGACTTAAATGTGGCAGAATGTAACTGTCCCTGAATGGGACTTAAATGTGGCAGAATGTAACTGTCCCTGAATGGGACTTAAATGTGGCAGAATGTAACTGTCCCTGAATGGGACTTAAATGTGGCAGAATGTAACTGTCCCTGAATGGGACTTAAATGTGGCAGAATGTAACTGTCCCTGAATGGGACTTAAATGTGGCAGAATGTAACTGTCTGAATGGGACCTGAATGGGACTTAAATGTGGCAGAATGTAACTGTCACTGAATGGGACTTAAATGTGGCAGAATGTAACTGTCACTGAATGGGACTTAAATGTGGCAGAATGTAACTGTCACTGAATGGGACTTAAATGTGGCAGAATGTAACTGTCACTGAATGGGACTTAAATGTGGCAGAATGTAACTGTCTGAATGGGACTTAAATGTGGCAGAATGTAACTGTCCCTGAATGGGACTTAAATTAAATGTGGCAGAATGTAACTGTCACTGAATGGGACTTAAATGTGGCAGAATGTAACTGTCACTGAATGGGACTTAAATGTGGCAGAATGTAACTGTCCCTGAATGGGACTTAAATGTGGCAGAATGTAACTGTCACTGAATGGGACTGTCACTGAATTAAATGTGGCAGAATGTAACTGTCCCTGAATGGGACTTAAATGTGGCAGAATGTAACTGTCCCTGAATGGGACTTAAATGTGGCAGAATGTAACTATCCATGAATGGGACTTAAATGTGGCAGAATGTAACTGTCCCTGAATGGGACTTAAATGTGGCAGAATGTAACTGTCCCTGAATGGGACTTAAATGTGGCAGAATGTAACTGTCACTGAATGGGACTTAAATGTGGCAGAATGTAACTGTCCCTGAATGGGACTTAAATGTGGCAGAATGTAACTGTCCCTGAATGGGACTTAAATGTGGCAGAATGTAACTGTCCCTGAATGGGACTTAAATGTGGCAGAATGTAACTGTCCCTGAATGGGACTTAAATGTGGCAGAATGTAACTGTCCCTGAATGGGACTTAAATGTGGCAGAATGTAACTGTCCCTGAATGGGACTTAAATGTGGCAGAATGTAACTGTCCCTGAATGGGACTTAAATGTGGCAGAATGTAACTGTCCCTGAATGGGACTTAAATGTGGCAGAATGTAACTGTCACTTTCGGTGCCTCTGGAGCCATTTAGCATTTTGTTAATTTGTAGAGCGGATCACCATAGAAACTCATAGCCATTTAGCCGTAATGCGAAGCCTGGAGATTTTGCAGGTGCTGTTGTTGTTGTTCTCCTTACACTGGGGGGGACGGGACCTAATTGTTGTGTGTCACAGGAAAATGTGAACAGATGGTTGTGTGTTTGGGGGCGAAGGAGAGAGAGAGAGAGAGAGAGAGAGAGAGAGAGAGAGAGAGAGAGAGAGAGAGAGAGAGAGAGGGGAGGGGGTGGGGGGGAGAGGACGAGGGAGAGGAGAGCGAGAGAGAGAGAGAGAGCGAGAGAGAGAGAGAGAGAGAGAGAGAGAGAGAGAAATGAAAGTGATAATAAATAATAATAATAATAATAATAATAATATATACCATTTAGCAGACGCTTTTATCCAAAGCGACTTACAGTCATGTGTGCATACATTCTACGTATGGGTGGTCCCGGGGATCGAACCCACTACCTGGCATTACAAGCGCCATGCTCTACCAACTGAGCTACACAATGAGTGATAATAACTTGACTATATACAAGGTTTACCAGTACCAAGTTGATTGTGGGTGTAGTGAAATGCTTGTGTTCCTAACTCCAACAGTGCAGTAATATCTAACAATTAACAACACACATCTAAAAGTAAAATAATGGAATTAGGACGAGCAATGTGGCAGTGGCATTGACTAAAATAAAGTAGAACACAATACATTATCTACAGTGGGGCAAAAACACATTTAGTCAGCCACCAATTAATGGCACCTGTTTGAACTTAAAAATAGAGAGTGACACCTGTAATTTTCATCATAGGTACACTTCAACTATGGCCAAGACAAAAATGAAAGAAAAAAATCCAGAAAATCACATTGGAGGATTTTTGAAGAAATCAACTGTGGGAAATTATGGTGGAAAATAAGTAATTTGGTCTGGGGCTAACAAAAGTTTATCTCAAAACAGTGAGCAAAAATCCCAGAACCACTTTGTTAGTGCAATGACAGAGAGTGGGACCAACGTTTTCAAAGTCTTCATCAGTTTAACACACACTGTTGCCAGGGTCAAATTGCAGTGCCCATTCTTCCATGCAGATCTCCTCCAGAGCAGTGATGTTTTGGGGCTGTTGCTGGGAAGATTGGCAGAATGTCAACTCCTCCAAAAAGATTTTCTATGGGTTTGAGATCTGGAGGCATCCAAAGCTATACCTTCAGGACATTGAAAAATGCTTTTGGGCTGTTTTTCTGCAAAGGGACCAGGACGATTGATCCGAGCTGTGTGTTTGGGATCATTGTCATGCTGAAAAACCCAGCCACTTTTCATCTTCAATGCCATTGAAGATGAAAAGTGGCTGGGTCTTTCAGCATGACAAAATCCCAAACACACAGCCCCATTCATTCTTTCCTTTAGCCACGGATCAATAGAAAATCCTGGTCCCTTTGCCCAGAAAAACAGCCCCAAAAGCATGATGTTTCCACCCCATCTTCATGGAAGAATGGGCCAAAATACCAGCAACAGTGTTCTTTGGAAGCAACTCAGAAAACGTTTGTCCTCCAAAAAGGGTATATAACAAAGTTTTGAGATAAACTTTTTTTTGACCAAAAATTTTAGATAATTTGGTTTCATCTAAAAACCAATATGACATTTTTTCTCTCAATCTTCTTCTGGATCATCCAAATGCTCTCTAAGCAAACTTCTGACTAAATGTGTTTTTGCCCCCTGGACATGTAATGAGTAAAGCAGTATGTAAACATCTGGCACTAAAGTGATTTGAGTCCCTGTGACCAGTGATTCCATGTGTTACTGATGGTAGGCTTTGTTACTTTGGTCCCAGCTCTCTGCAGATCATTCACTAGGACCGTGTGGTTCTGGGATTTTTGCTCACTGTTCTTGTGATCATTTTGACCCCACGGGGTGAGATCTTGCGTGGAGCCCCAGATCGAGGGAGATTATCAGTGGTCTTGTATGTCTTCCATTTCCTAATAATTGCTCCCACAGTTGATTTCTTCAAACCAAGCTGCTTACCTATTGCAGATTCAGTCTTCCCAGCCTGGTGCAGGTCTACAATTTTGTTTCTGGTGTCCTTTGACAGAGCTTTGGTCTTGGCCATAGTGGAGTTTGGAGTATGACTGTTTGAGGTTGTGGACAGGTGTCTTTTATACTGATAACAAGTTCAAACAGGTGCCATTAATACAGAAACAGAGTTTCTTTGGAGGACAGAGGAGCCTCGTAAATAAGAAGTTATAGGTCTGTGAGAGCCAGAAATCTTGCTTGTTTGTAGGTGACCAAATACTTATTTTCCACCATAATTTGCAAATAAATTCATAAAAAATCCTATAATGTGATTTTCTGGATTTTTTTGTCTCATTTTATCTGTCATAGTTGAGGTGTACCTATGATGAAAATTACAGGCCTCTCTCATCTTTTTAAGTGGGAGAACTTGCACAATTGCTGGCTGACAAAATACTTTTTTGCCCCACTGTACATATGAGATGAGTAAAGCAGTATGTAAACATTATTAAAGTGACTAGAGTTCCATTATTAAAGTGACCAGTGATTCCATGTCTATATATTTAGGGCAGCAGCCTCTAAGGTGCAGGGTTGAGTAACCGGGTGCTAGCCGTGTAGTGTTGGCTATTTAAAGCTCTCGACCCGCTCCACTACAGCCCCGTCGATGTGAATGGGGGCGTGCTCGGCCCTCCGTTTCCTGTAGTCCACGATCAGCTCCTTTGTCTTGCTGACGTTGAGTGAGAAGTTGTTGTTCTGGCACCACACTGCCAGGTCTCTGACCCAATAGGCTGACACATCATCGTACATCAGCTGATATCTCAAAGTGCTGTACAGAAACCCAGCCTAAAACCCCAAACAGCAAGCAATGCAGGTGTAGAAGCACGGTGGCTAGGAAAAACACCCTAGAAAGGCCAAAGCCTAGGAAGAAACATAGAGAGGAACCAGGCTATGTGGGGTGGCCAGTCCTCTTCTGGCTGTGCCGGGTGGAGATTATAACAGAACATGGCCAAGATATTCAAATGTTCATAAATTACCAGCATGGTCGAATAATAATAAGGCAGAACAGTTGAAACTGGAGATCAGACTGTCATGTCGTTGGCAAACTTAATGATGGTGCTGTAGTTGTGCGTGGCCACACAGGGAGTACAGGAGGGGACAAAGCACGCAGCTCTGAGAGGGCCCTGTGATGAGGGTCAGCGTGGCAAATGTGTTGCTACCTACCCTCCTCACCTGGGGGGCATCCTGTCAGGAAGTCCAGGATCCAGTTGCAGAGGGAGGGGTTCAATTCCAAGGTCCTTTGCTTAGTGATGAGCTTGGAGGGCAGTATGGTGTTGAACAATGTCGAATGGTGTTGAACGCTTAGCTGTAGTCAATGAACAGCGTTCACACGTAGGCATTCCTTTTGTCCAAGTGTGAAAGGGCAATATGGAGTGCAATAGAGATTGCATCATCTGTGGATCTGCATGCGAACTGGAGTGGGTCCAGGGTGTCTGGGATGATGGTGGTGATGTGGGCCATGACCAGCCTTTCAAAGCATTTCAAGCCTAAAGAGTGCTACATGGAGATAGTAACTTAGGCAGGTTACCTTGGCGTTCTAGGGTACGGGGACTTTGGTTGTCTGCTTGAAAACTTAAGTATTACAGACTGGGTCAGGGAGAGATGGAAAATGTCAGTGAAGACACTTGCCAGCTGGTCAGTGCATGCTCTGAGTATGTGTCCTGGTAATTCACCTGGCCCTGCGGCCTTGTGAATGTTAACCTGTTAACGGTCTTACTCACATCGGCTACGGAGAGCATGATCATACAGTTCTCCGGAACAGCTGAGGCTCTTACGCATGGTTCAGTGTTGCTTGCCTCGAAGCGAGCATCGAAGGCATTTAGCTTGTCTGGCAGGCTCGCGTCACTGGGCAGCCCGCAGCTGGGCTTCCCTTTGTAGTCCGTAATAGTTTGCAACCCTGCCACATCCAACAAGCGTCAGAGTCGGTGTAGTAGCAGTCTATCTTAGTCCTGTATTGATGCTTTGCCTGTTTGATGGTTCGTAGGAGGGCTTACTGGGACTTCTAATAGTGGTGTCCCACTCCTTGAAAGCGGCAGCTCTAGCCTTTAGCTTAGTGCGGATGTTGCCTGTAATCCATGGCTTCAGGTTGGGATATGTACGTACAGTCACTGTCGCGACAACTTAGTCGATGCTCTTATTAATGAAGCCGCTGACTGATGTGGTAAGCTCCTCAATAATATTGGATGAGTCCCGGAACTTAATCCTGTCTGTGCTGGCGAAACAGTCATGTAGCTTATTTAAAGAGAGGATGCAAGAGAGCGAGAGAGTGAGCAAGACAAAGCGAGAGAAAGCAAGAGAGAATATATATATTGTAGATGGGCCTGCAGGGTCCTTGAGGCACTTAACCCTTTGTGTACAGCCTGAGTCAGAGCAGTGTGACGGGATCAATGAGGAGAGACAGCATCACACTGACATACAGGCCCATCTAATGTAGAGCACAGGGCCATCTAATGTAGGGCACAGGGCCATCTAATGTAGAGCACAGGGCCATCTAATGTAGAGCACAGGGCCATCTAATGTAGAGCACAGGGCCATCTAATGTAGGGCACAGGGCCATCTAATGTAGAGCACAGGGCCATCTAATGTAGAGCACAGGGCCATCTAATGTAGAGCACAGGGCCATCTAATGTAGAGCACAGAGCCGTCTAATATAGAGCACATGGCCATCTAATGTAGAGCACAGGGCCATCTAATGTAGGGCACATGGCCATCTAATGTAGAGCACAGGGCCATCTAATGTAGAGCACAGGCCCATCTAATGTAGAGCACAGGGCCATCTAATGTAGAGCACAGGCCCATCTAATGTAGAGCACAGGGCCATCTAATGTAGAGCACAGGGCAATCTAATGTACGGCACAGGGCCATCTAATGTAGAGCACAGGGCCATCTAATGTAGAGCACAGGGCCATCTAATGTAGAGCACAGGGCAATCTAATGTAGGGCACAGGGCCATCTAATGTAGAGCACATGGCCATCTAATGTAGAGCAATGATTAAATAACAACACTGAGAGTGGAGGAAGAGGGGAAAGAAGGGGATAGAGGGGAAAGAGGAGAGGAAGAAGGGAACAAGGAGAGAAAGAGGGGAAAGAGGAGAGGAAGAAGGGAACATGGAGAGAAAGAGTGGAAAGAGGAGAGGAAGAAGGGAACAAGGAGAGAAAGAGCAGAAAGAGGAGAGGAAGAAGGGAACAAGGAGAGAAAAAGGGGAAAGAGGAGAGGAAGGGGGGAAATAGGAGAGGAAGAACGGAACATGGAGAGAAAGAGGGGAAAGAGGAGAGGAAGAGGGGAAAGAGGAGAGGAAAAAGGGAACATGGAGAGAAAGAGGAGAAAGAGGAGAGGAAGAGGGGAAAGAGGAGAGGAAGAAGGGAACAAGGAGAGAATGAGCGGAAAGGGGAGAGGAAGAGGGGAAATAGGAGAGGAAGAAGGGAACATGGAGAGAAAGAGGGGAAAGAGGAGAGGAAGAGGGGAAAGAGGAGAGGAAGAAGGGAACATGGAGAGAGAGTGGAAAGAGCAGAGGAAGAAGGGAACAAGGAGAGAAAGAGCAGAAAGAGGAGAGGAAGAAGGGAACAAGGAGATAAAGAGGGGAAAGAGGAGAGGAAGAGGGGAAAGAGGAGAGGAAGAAGGGAACATGGAGAGAAAGAGGGGAAAGAGGAGAGGAAGAAGGGAACATGGAGAGAAAGAGGGGAAAGAGGAGAGGAAGAGGGGAAAGAGGAGAGGAAGAAGGGAAAAAGGAGAGAAAGAGGGGAAAGAGGAGAGGAAGAGGGGAAATAGGAGAGGAAGAAGGGAACATGGAGAGAAAGA
>NC_060197.1:40597163-40664663 GCF_021184085.1 Oncorhynchus gorbuscha
CACACACACACACACACACACACACACACACACACACACACACACACACACACACACACACACACACACACACACACACACACACACACACACACACACACAACCTCTTTCAGTGAGATGGGTTATTATTATGACTGGATTCTGTTTAGCTTTGGCTGTTCTGACGTCTCATTGTTTGGGTTTGGTTGTGAGATAGGGAGATGAGATGACAGGGGATAATTCCCTGAAGAGGAGGAGTAACGAGGTGAAAGGGGGATAATTCTCTGAAGAGGACTGATGAGATAACAGGGGGATAAATCCCTGAAGAGGAGTAGTGATTAGATAACAGGGGGATAAATCCCTGAAGAGGAGGAGTGAGATAACAGGGGGATAAATCCCTGAAGAGGAGAAGTGAGATAACAGGGGGATAAATCCCTGAAGAGGAGGAGTGAGTTAAAAGGGGGATAAATCCCTGAAGAGGAGAAGGGATGATATAAGAGGGGGATAAATCCCTGAAGAGGAGGAGTGAGGTAACAGGGGGATAAATCCCTGAAGAGGAGGAGTGAGATAACAGGGGGATAAATCCCTGAAGAGGAGGAGTGAGATAACAGGGGGATAAATCCCTGAAGAGGAGGAGTGAGATAACAGGGGGATAAATCCCTGAAGAGGAGGAGTGAGATAACAGGGGGATAAATCCCTGAAGAGGAGGAGTGAGATAACAGGGGGATAAATCCCTGAAGAGGAGGAGTGAGTTAAAGGGGATAAATCCCTGAAGAGGAGTGATGAGATAATAGGGGGATAAATCCCTGAAGAGGAGGAGTGAGATAACAGGGGGATAAATCCCTGAAGAGGAGTGATGAGATAACAGGGGGATAAATCCCTGAAGAGGAGGAGTGAGATAACAGGGGGATAAATCCCTGAAGAGGAGGAGTGAGATAACAGGGGGATAAATCCCTGAAGAGGAGGAGTGAGTTAAAAGGGGGATAAATCCCTGAAGAGGAGTGATGAGATAATAGGGGGATAAATCCCTGAAGAGGAGGAGTGAGATAACAGGGGGATAAATCCCTGAAGAGGAGTGATGAGATAACAGGGGGATAAATCCCTGAAGAGGAGGAGTGAGATAACAGGGGGATAAATCCCTGAAGAGGAGGAGTGAATTAAAAGGGGGATAAATCCCTGAAGAGGAGTGATGAGGTAACAGGGGGATAAATCCCTGAAGAGGAGGAGTGAATTAAAAGGGGGATAAATCCCTGAAGAGGAGGAGTGATGAGATAACGGTGATAAATCCCTGAAAAGGAGGAGTGATGAGATAACAGGGGGATAAATCCCTGAAGAGGAGAAGGGATGAGGTGAAAGGAGGATGAATCCCTGAAGAGGACGAGTGATGAGATGACAGGGGGAGGAGTGATGAGATGACAGGGGAGGAGGATGAGATGACAGGGGGAGGAGTGATGAGATGACAGGGGGAGGAGTGATGAGATGACAGGGGGAGGAGTGATGAGATGACAGGGGGAGGAGTGATGAGATGACAGGGGGAGGAGTGATGAGATGACAGGGGGAGGAGTGATGAGATGACAGGGGGAGGAGTGATGAGATGACAGGGGAGGAGTGATGAGATGACAGGGGGAGGAGTGATGAGATGACAGGGGGGAGGAGTGATGAGATGACAGGGGGAGGAGTGATGAGATGACAGGGGGAATACTGTTTTGATGAGATGACAGGGGAGGAATGATGAGATGACAGGGGGAGGCTTGTGATGAGATGACTTTTTTCCCAGTCTGGGGAGATTGTGATGAGATGACAGGGGGAGGAGTGATGAGATGCGGTCACCGGTTGACTGTGTGTATCTAGCTACCTAGTTTAATATCAACAGTACTGCCACAGCAGCATGACATTTTATTTATATCACTTGTTAACACATGATGTAGCTTACATCTTAGTCTACACGCAGCAGAGCTTCATAATTTATTTCCTTATAGAATCATAGCTACGGCAAGGGTTCTGGAGGTGCTGGAGCACCCCCTGATGAATTCAAATATACTGTACTTACCAAAGTTCTGGAATTACTGATGTCTGTTTAGAAAGAAAGGAAATCATTCAGAATACCCTCCCACTGGGGACATGCGTCCGTTCAACATCTAGTTGTTACATTTGGTTGAGTTGTCAACTATTGTGAAATGTATTTCATTCAAATATATGTATCTTGTATTTTAAAATGTAGAAATACATCTGCAACTTGCCGGCCTGAACAGCAAGCAACATTCTCAGTAACGGTTATTAAAGACTGTAATATGTTGTTGTTTATCTACCTTAGTTGAATGCACTGACTGTAATATGTTGTTGTTTATCTACCTTAGTTGAATGCACTGACTGTAATATGTTGTTGTTTATCTACCTTAGTTGAATGCACTGACTGTAATATGTTGTTGTTTATCTACCTTAGTTGAATGCACTGACTGTAATATGTTGTTGTTTATCTACCTTAGTTGAATGCACTGACTGTAATATGTTGTTGTTTATCTACCTTAGTTGAATGCACTGACTGTAATATGTTGTTGTTTATCTACCTTAGTTGAATGCACTGACTGTAATATGTTGTTGTTTATCTACCTTAGTTGAATGCACTGACTGTAATATGTTGTTGTTTATCTACCTTAGTTGAATGCACTGTCACTCTGGGTGTTCAGTGCCTTCAGAAAGTATTCATACCCCTTGACTTAATAGAATTGTTGTTTAATCATTTTTTATTTTGAAAATACAAATTACAACTCTCAAAAGTACAGTATCTTGTAAGAAAATACAATGGAGTGTAGTTCAGCCCGGTGTAGTTCAGCCCGGTGTAGTTGAGCCCGGTGTAGTTGAGCCCGGTGTAGTTGAGCCCGGTGTAGTTGAGCCCGGTGTAGTTCAGCCCGGTGTTGTTGAGCCCGGTGTAGTTCAGGTGTAGTTCAGCCCGGTGTAGTTCAGCCCGGTGTTGTTGAGCCCGGTGTAGTTCAGGTGTAGTTCAGCCCGGTGTAGTTCAGCCCGGTGTAGTTCAGCCCGGTGTAGTTCAGCCCGGTGTAGTTCAGCCCGGTGTTGTTGAGCCCGGTGTTGTTGAGCCCGGTGTAGTTCAGCCCAGTGTAGTTCAGCCCAGTGTAGTTCAGCCCAGTGTAAAACAAATGACAAAATATATGTAGCAGAAACACTGGCCAATAACAAGGCGTAGCCTACCTAGAGTTGGGGACATGCCGCAATTCTGTCAGTGAAGAGCATGCAGACAAAATAGGCCTTTAACAATATTTAAATACAATCAAATCTAATCAAATAGAGTGAAAACACAGGTTGGAAAGCAAATGGCTCCTGCAGAAAAGAGAAGACTAATATGTGTGTTGTAGGCTACCAAGATATTTTATTATCCTCCAAATAGGCTTATTGAGTAACATTGTTTAAGTTAAACAAGAGAGGGGTAGGCTTTTGGCCTGAGTGAATCGGCCATGATGGCATGTGAGCTGCACATCAGTGGGTGGGTGCTCTTTTAGGGCTATAATTTCCTCCTCATATGGTCTCCAAACACCTGGCCTAGGCAATTAATGGATTCAAGTTAAGGTTGTTTTTAGATTGTTAATTTGTCAGTGTCAAAGTAGCCTGTCATTTTGTTCAGTTGTGTGGTATTGGAAAAGATTCTGCCAAAGCCTCCAGTCATGTAGAATTGAATTAAATGCATTTATAAAACGGCCCTTTTTTAAACTGGACCATAGGCTGCTACAAATTGTCCCCATGTGTGCAACTTCTGTAAGTGCCTCTACTCTACTGCTGTCTGCCACTACGCAAATGTGATGATGTACATGCACTGCTTTAGTATGTGCTCCTGTACCTCAGAGCTCCCCAGTTCACCTCCCTCTTGCGCTCACTTTATGTTCCAGCACCTCCCGATTTACACATGAATCACTGAACACAGGTAGACTCTAACTATCTATCAGGTATGAAAGTAAGACCCAGATGCAGACAACGTCAAATTAACAACAGTGGCAGGCAATAGACAGGTCAAGGCAGGCAGGGGTCAGTAAACCAGAGGTGGGGCAAAGGTACCGGACGGCAGGCAGGCTCAGGGTCAGGAGCAGGTAGAGTGGCCAGGCAGGCAGGCTCATGGGCGGGAGCAGGCAGAGTGGCCAGGCAGGCAGGCTCAGGGTCAGGAGCAGGCAGAATGGCCAGGCAGGCAGGCTCAGGGTCAGGAGCAGGCAGAGTGGCCAGGCAGGCAGGCTCAGGGTCAGGAGCAGGCAGAGTGGCCAGGCAGGCAGGCTCAGGGTCAGGAGCAGGCAGAGTGGCCAGGCAGGCGGGCTCAGGGTCAGGAGCAGGCAGAGTGGCCAGGCAGGCGGGCTCAGGGTCAGGAGCAGGCAGAGTGGCCAGGCAGGCGGGCTCAGGGTCAGGAGCAGGCAGAGTGGCCAGACAGGCGGGCTCAGGGTCAGGAGCAGGCAGAGTGGCCAGGCAGGCGGGCTCAGGGTCAGGAGCAGGCAGAGTGGCCAGGCAGGCAGGCTCAGGGTCAGGAGCAGGCAGAGTGGCCAGGCAGGCAGGCTCATGGGCGGGAGCAGGCAGAGTGGCCAGGCAGGCAGGCTCAGGGTCAGGAGCAGGCAGAGTGGCCAGGCAGGCGGGCTCAGGGTCAGGAGCCGGCAGAGTGGCCAGGCAGGCAGGCTCAGGGTCAGGGTCAGGAGCAGGCAGAGTGGCCAGGCAGGCGGGCTCAGGGTCAGGAGCAAGCAGAGTGGCCAGGCAGAGTCAAAACAGGCAAGGGTCAAAACCAGGAAGATGAGAAAAGAGAGACTGGGAAAATCAGGAGCTGAAAACAAATACTGACTTGACAAACAAGACGAACTGGCAACGGACAAACAGAAAACACAGGTATAACACAGGGGATAATGAGGAAGATGGGCAACACCTGGAGGGGGGTGGAGACAAGCACAAAGACAGGTGAAACAGATCAGGGTGTGACACTAACCACCATATACTAAACTATCCACACAAGCCACTACTAGCCAGCCAGCCAGCCATATATAATGCATTAGAAGATTATGAATATTAGGCTATATTATGACGTTATTATTTAAGAGCATTTAAGATAAATCACAATCAGTAAAAAAACATTATGGAACTAGCTAACTAGCAGATTTACATCAATGTCAACGATTAACTGATAGTCTACCCTCTCTTCCCCATGTCAATCACATCTTTAGAAGGCACTGGAACTGGCTGGCTAATAGTGGCTTGTGTAGATAACAATAACAATTTGTGATGAGTGAGTGTGTTGTTGCAGAAACAAATAGGCTTTATGCATATTGTTTTGTTTACAAATGTAGTTAGTTAGTTAGTTAGTTAGTTAGTTAGGTAGGTAGGTAGGTAGGTAGGTAGGTAGGTAGGTAGGTAGGTAGTTAGTTAGTTAGTTAGTTAGTTAGGTAGGTAGGTAGGTAGGTAGGTAGGTAGGTAGGTAGGTAGTTAGTTAGTTAGTTAGTTAGTTAGTTAGTTAGTTAGTTAGGTAGGTAGGTAGGTAGGTAGGTAGGTAGTTAGGTAGTTAGGTAGTTAGTATGTTATGCATTTGGAGTTATGATTATTTTTTAAAGGGGGGTTCAAGTCTGGTTTTATCTCTCTGTTTTCAATTAGACAGTAAGCATGGCTCAGGCTTTTATGTTCTCAGACCAGATAGTAGACTGAGCTACGCAGACAGAGAATAGCCCTTCAGAAAGTATTCATACCCCTTGAGTCCTTCCAAATGTTGTTGTTTTACACAGCGTGAATTCAAAATGGATTAGTTAAGTTGTTTTTTTCACCCATCTACACACAATACCCAATAATGACAAAGATTAGAAATGTTTACAAACATATTGAAAATGAAATACAGAAATGTCAAATGTACATAAGTATTGAACCCCCTGGGTAAATACATGTTGGAATCACCATTGGCAGAGATTACAGCTGTGAGTCTTTCTGGTTAAGTCTCTAAGAGCTTTGCTAACCTGGATTGTACAATATTTGCATATTATTCTTACAAAGCATTATTCAAGCTCTGTCAAATTGGTTGTTGATCATTGCTAGACAGCCATGTTCAAGTCTTGCCATAGGTTCTCAAGGTGATTTAAGTTAAAACTGTAACTAGGCCACTCAGGAACATTCAATGTCATCTTGGTAAGCAACTCCAGTGTAGATTTGGCCTTGTGTTTAAGGTTATTAATTTGCTGAAAAGTGAATTTACCTCCCAGTGTCTGTTTGAAAGCAGACTGAATCAAGTTTTCCTCTAGATTTTTTCCTCTATTCCTTTTCTTTTTATCCTGAGAAACTCCCTAGTCATTGCCGATGACAAGCATACCCATAACATGATGCAGCCACCTCCATGCTTGAAAATATGATACTCTAGTGGTACTCAGTGATGTGTTTTTGCCCCAAACATAACGCTTTGTATTTAGGACATAAAGTAAATTTCTTTGCCACATTTTTTTCAGTTTTACTTTAGTGCCTTATTGTAAACAGGATGTATGTTTTGGAATATTTGTATTCTGTACTGGCTTCCTTCTTTTCACTCTGTCATTTAAGCTAGTGTTGGGGAGCAACTACAATATAATTGATCCAGCCTCAGTTTTCTCCCATCACAGCCATTAATCACAGCCATTAGTCACAGCCATTAACTCACAATTGGCATCATGGTGAAATCCCTGAGCAGTTTGCTTCCTCTCAGGCAATTGAGTTAGGAAGGACGCCTGTATCTTTGTAATGACTGAGTGTATTGATACACCATCCAAAGCATAATTAATAACTTCACCATGCTCAAAAAGATATTCAATATCTGCATTATTTTTATATACCCATCTACCAATAAGTACAGTTGAAGTCGGAAGTTTACATACACTTAGGTTGGAGTCATTAAAACTCGCTTTTCAACCACACATTTCTTGTTAACAAACTATAGTTTTGGCATGTTGGTTAAGACATCTACTTTGTGCATGACACAAGTAATTTTTCAAACAATTGTTTACAGACAGATTATTTCACTTATAATTCCCCATATCACAATTCCAGTGGGTCAGAAGTTTACATATACTAAGTTGACTGTGCCTTTAAACAGCTTGGAAAATTCCAGAAAATGATGTCATGGCTTTAGAAGCTTCTGGTAGGCTAATTGACATCATTTGAGTCAATTGGAGGTGTACCTGTGGATGTATTTCAAGGCCTACCTTCACACTCTCTTTGCTTGACATCATGGGAAAATCAAAAGAAATCAGCCAAGACATCAGAAAAAAATATAGACCTCCACAAGTCTGGTTCATCCTTGGGAGCAATTTTCAAACACCTGAAGGTACCATTGTCATCTGTACAAACAATAGTATGCAAGTATAAACACCATGGGACTACGCAGCCGTCATACTGCTCAGGAAGGAGACGCGTTCTGTTTTCTAGAGATGAACGTACTTTGGTGCAAAAAGTGCAAATCAATCCCAGAACAACAGCAATGGATCTTGTGAAGATGCTGGAGGAAACAGGTACAAAACTATCTATATCCACAGGAAAACGAGTCCTATATCGACATAACCTTAAAGGCTGCTCAGCAAGGAAGAAGCCATTGCTCCAAAACCGCCATAAAAAAGCCAGACTATGGTCTTTTGGGGAAATGTCCTCTGGTCTGATGAAACAAAAATAGAACTGTTTGGCCATAATGACCATCATTATGTTTGGAGGAAAAAGGGGGAGGTTTGCAAGCCGAAGAACACCATCCCAACCGTGAAGCACGGGGGTGGCAGCATCATGTTGTGGGGGTGCTTTGCTGCAGGAGGGTCTGGTGCACTTCACAAAATAGATGGCTTCATGAGGTGTGAAAATTTGGTGGATATATTGAAGCAACATCTCAAGGTATCAGTCAGGAAGTTAAAGCTTGGTCGCAAATGGGTCTTCCAAATGGACAATGACCCCAAGCATACTTCCATAAATGGCTTAAGGACAACAAAGTCAAGGTATTGGAGTGGCCATCACAAAGCCCTGACCTCAATCCTATAGAAAATGTGTGGGCAGAACTGAAAAAGCATGTGTGAGCAAAGAGGCCTACAAACCTGACTCAGTTACACCAGCTCTGTCAGGAGGAATGGGCCAAAATTCACCCAACTTATTGTGGGACGCTTGTGGAAGTCTACCCGAAACATTTGACCCAAGTTAAACAATTTAGAGGCAATCCTACCAAATACTAATTGAGTGTATGTAAACTTCTGACCCACTGGGAATGTGTGGGAATGAAATAAATAAAAGCTGAAATAAATCATTCTCTCTAATATTATTCTGACATTTCACATTCTTTAAAATAAGGTGGTGATCCTAACTGACCTAAAACAGGGAATTTATACTATGACTTATTGTCAGGAATTGTGAAAAACTGAGTTTGAATGTACGTCGCTACGGTGTATGTAAACTTCCGACTTCAACTGTACCCTTTTTTGACAGGCATTGGAAAACCTTCCTGGGCTTTGTTGTCATGACTTCCGCCGAAGTCGGTCCCTCTCCTTGTTTGGGCGGCGTTCGGCGGTCGACGTCACCGGCCTCCTAGCCATCGCCGATCCACTTTTTTGTTTTCCATTTGTTTTGTCTTTTTCTTACACACCTGGTTTCCATTCCCCAGTTCATTATTTTACCCTCTGTTCCCCCATGTTTGTTTGTGAGTAATTGTTTGTATGTAATACGGTCCGTTATGTGGGTTCGCTTTATTGTATTAGTCTATTTTGAGTAAATGACATTTATTTACTCATATCTGCTGTCCTGCGCCTGACTCCTCTACACAAGCTACACACAGACCACATTACATTTGTGTTTGAATCTGTGTTTGAAATTCACTGCTCGACTGATGGACCTTACAAATATGTATGGGCTACAGAGATTAGCTAGTCATTTAAAAAATCATGTTAAACACTATTATTGCACACCGAGTGAGTCCATGCAACGTATTATGTGACTTGCTAAGCAAATGTTTACCCCTGAACTTATTTAAGCTTGACATAACAAAGGGGTTGAATACTTATTGATTCAAGACATATCAGCTTTTCATTTTTAATTCATAAAAATGTCTAAAAACATAAACCAACTGACAAAATCTCAATTTATCCATTTTAAATCCAGACTGTATCGCCACAAATGTGGAAAAAGTCAAGGGGTGTCAATACTTTCTGAAGGCACTGTATTCATTCATCTGAATGGACAGATTTCCATTCATTGTTTACGGTACTGGACGGTACTGTATTCACAGAAAAATGCCGCCACGGCCGGGCTGACTGATCAAAACTAAGAGGATTGTGTGCCACATGGAGGCAGATTAAGCAACATTTGGCCCCGGTGTAATTCTCACCAGATGGGTTCACCCAGGGTTCACTGCCAGCTGTCACCCTCCCTCTGTCTCCCTCCATCTCTATTTCCCCATCCCCAGCCTCCCTCTGTCTCACTATGTCTCTCTCCCAGCCTCCCTCTGTCTCCCTCCATCTCTATTTCCCCATCCCCAGCCTCCCTCTGTCTCACTATGTCTCTCTCCCAGCCTCCCTCTGTCTCCTTCTATCTCTATTTCCCCATCCCCAGCCTCCCTCTGTCTCACTATGTCTCTCTCCCATTCTCCCTCTGTCTCCTTCCATCTCTATTTCCCCATCCCCAGCCTCCCTCTGTCTCACTACGTCGCTCTCCCAGCCAACCTCTGTCTCCTTCCATCTCTATTTCCCCATCCCCAGCCTCCCTCTGTCTCACTATGTCTCTCTCCCAGCCTCCCTCTGTCTCCTTCCATCTCTATTTCCCCATCCCCAGCCTCCCTCTGTCTCCTTCCATCTCTATTTCCCCATCCCCAGCCTCCCTCTGTCTCTCTCCCAGCCTCCCTCTGTCTCCTTCTATCTCTATTTCCCCATCCCCAGCCTCCCTCTGTCTCCCTCCATCTCTATTTCCCCATCCCCAGCCTCCCTCTGTCTCCCTCCATCTCTATTTCCCCATCCCCAGCCTCCCTCTGTCTCCCTCTATCTCTATTTCCCCATCCCCAGCCTCCCTCTGTCTCCTTCCATCTCTATTTCCCCATCCCCAGCCTCCCTCTGTCTCCTTCCATCTCTATTTCCCCATCCCCAGCCTCCCTCTGTCTCCCTCCATCTCTATTTCCCCATCCCCAGCCTCCCTCTGTCTCACTACGTCTCTATTTCCCCATCCCCAGCCTCCCTCTGTCTCAATACGTCTCAATTTCCCCATCCCCAGCCTCCCTCTGTCTCCCTACATCTCTATTTCCCAATCCCCAGCCTCCCTCTGTCTAACTACGTCTCTCTCCCAGCCTCCCTCTGTCTCCCTCCATCTCTATTTCCCCATCCCCAGCCTTCCTCTGTCTCCCTCCATCTCTACTTCCCCATCCCCAGCCTCCCTCTGTCTCACTACGTCTCTATTTCCCCATCCCCAGCCTCCCTCTGTCTCCCTCTATCTCTATTTCCCCATCCCCAGCCTCCCTCTGTCTCCCTCCATCTCTATTTCCCCATCCCCAGCCTCCCTCTGTCTCACTACGTCTCTATTTCCCCATCCCCAGCCTCCCTCTGTCTCCCTCTATCTCTATTTCCCCATCCCCAGCCTCCCTCTGTCTCACTACGTCTCTCTCCCAGCCTCCCTCTGTCTCCCTCCATCTCTATTTCCCCATCCCCAGCCTCCCTCTGTCTCACTACGTCTCTATTTCCTCATCCCCACCCTCCCTCTGTCTCCCTCCATCTCTATTTCCCCATCCCCAGCCTCCCTCTGTCTCACTACGTCTCTCTCCCAGCCTCCTCTGTCTCACTATGCCTCCCTCCCTCCCTCCCTCCCTCCCCCTCCCTCCCTCCCTCCCTCCCTCCCTCCCCCTCCCTCCCTCCCTCCCCCTCCCTCCCCTCCCTCCCTCCCTCCCCATCCCCATCCCTCCCTCCCTCCCTCCCCATCCCTCCCTCCCTCCCTCCCTCCCTCCCTCCCTCCCCCATCCCTCCCTCCCTCCCTCCCTCCCTCCCCCATCCCTCCCTCCCTCCCTCCCTCCCTCCCTCCCTCCCTCCCCCTCCCTCCCTCCCTCCCTCCCCCTCCCTCCCTCCCTCCCTCCCTCCCTCCCTCCCTCCCTCCCTCCCCATCCCTCCCTCCCCCTCTCCCCATCCCTCCCTCCCTCCCTCCCTCTCCCCATCCCATCCCTCCCTCCCTCCCTCCCTCCCTCCCTCTCCCCATCCCCAGTGTAACAAGGCATGCACTGTGCTGAAATATTAAACAAAACACGTCAGCCAATTGCCCTTATAAAAACCCTGGAACATAGAGCCTTGTACCTTTATCCCTCTCTTCCCTCCCTCCCTCCCTCTCTTTCTTCCTCTCTCTTTCCCTCCCTCCCTCTCTTTCTTCCTCTCTCTCTCTCCCTCTCTTTCTTCCTCCCTCTCTCTTTCCCTCCCTCCCTCTCTTTCTTCCTCTCTCTCTCTCTCTCCCTCTCTTTCTTCCTCTCCCCTCCCTCCCTCCCTCCCTCCCTCCCTCTCCCTCCCTCCCTCCCTCCCTCCCTCCCTCCCTCCTCCCTCCCTCCCTCCCTCCCTCCCTCCCTCCCTCCCTCCCTCCCTCTTCCTCTCTTTCCCTCCCTCTTCCTCTCCTTCTATCCCTCCTCCCTCTTCCTCTCTTTCCCTCCCTCTTCCTCTCTTTCCCTCCCTCTTCCTCTCTTTCTCCCCCTCTTCCTCTCTTTCTCCCCCTCTCTCTCTCTTTCTCCCCCTCTCTTCTCTCTTTCTCCCCCTCTCTTTCTCTTTCTCCCCCTCTCTTTCTCTTTCTCCCCCTCTCTTTCTCTCTCCCCCTCTCTTTCTCTGCTCTCTCTCTCTCTCTCTCTCTCTCTCTCTCTCTCTCTCTCTCTCTCTCTCCTCTGCTTTCCCCCTCTCCTCTCCCCTCCCTCTCTCCCTACCTCTTCCTCTCTCTCTCTCCCTCTTTATTTTCTCTCCTTCCCTCTTCCTCTCCTTTCCCCCTCTCCCTACCTCTTCCTCTCTCCCTACCTCTCCCTCTCCTCTCTCCCCCCTCTCCCGACCTCTTCCTCTCTCCCTCCCCCTCTCCTCTCTCCCCCCTCTCTCTCCCTACCTCTCCCTACCTCTCCCTCTCCTCTCTCCCTCCCTCTCCTCTCTCCCTACCTCTTCCTCTCTCCCTACCTCTTCCTCTCTCCCTACCTCTTCCTCTCTCCCTACCTCTTCCTCTCTCCCTACCTCTTCCTCTCTCCCTACCTCTTCCTCTCTCCCTACCTCTTCCCTCCCTCTCTTCCTCTCTCCCTACCTCTCTCCTCTCTCCCTCCCTCTTCCTCTCTCCCTACCTCTTCCCTCTCCCTCTCTTCCTCTCTCCCTACCTCTTCCTCTCTCCCTACCTCTTCCTCTCTCCCTACCTCTCCTCTCTTCCCTCCCTACCTCTCCCTCCCTCTCTCCCTACCTCTTCCCTCTCTCTCCCTTTTTCTTTCCCTCCCTCTTCCTCGCTCTCTCGTTCAACACTTTCAGTATCTATCACACACTGGCATCAAACACTTTTTCCGCAATAAGATGAAAGAAAGTGTAATTTTGTTTTGTGTTCCCAGTTGTCGATGTACTTGTATGTTTGAAACCCCAAAAATGTAAACTTGTCAAATGCTGCATTCATCTTTTGATTGTATTGCTGCTACATTATGAAATGACCTAGACCTGCATTCAACTTTCTACTGACAAACCAAGGTATTTAACCCTGCCAATACAGATATGTATGGCTACAGAGATGAGGTAGTCATTAAAACAATTATGTTATACACTATTATTCAAAATAAAAGAGAGCCGCACACTCTAGGAGCGCAGATGCAAAAATGTAATTACCAACGTTTCAACGTTTCGACAGCCAAGCTGTCTTCATCCAGGGTATGAACACTATTATTGCACACAGAGTGAGTCCATGCAACTTATTATGTAACTTGTTAGCACATGTTTACTTCTGAACTTAGTTAGGCTTGTCATAACAAAGGGGTTGAATACTTATTGATGACATCGGTATAAACATAAGACGATTCCGTTGAGGAGTTGAAGACAAATGAGAAGGTACAGTACAGGCTGAACCACTTCACCCCTTTGCCATGGTGACAGAGGCTCTTCTCAAAAAGTGTGAGAACCACATTAGACCCCATCACAACAGGCGGCGGGGGAGCCAAGGGCCTGCATAATGTCTGTAGACAACAAACAAGCCATTACTCTGTGACCTGTCAGGAATAGGCGCCTATAAATTGCTCTCATATGAGGTATGTTCAAGCGGCGCCAAACGATTTGAACTGTCAACTCCAACTCGTAAACTGGCGCTAACCTATAATGTGTGTGTGTCACCATTGCGATTCAGGGGGTAAAACACTTTTACAGGAGTAAGAGGTGACACTTTGAAAGGTGGAAATGGGGACCAGATTGACGGAGAAAGAGCGAGAGAGAGAAAAAGAAGGAGGGGGGAGATGAGAGAGACAGAAGTCTTTAAAAAAAAAAACGTGAATAAAACATCTGGTCTTCGGACAAGTGTGACGTTTCACGTACATTTTTCACGTGTGAACAAATCACGTGAAAAAAATCTCACATGAGGAAAAACAGACGTGAAATTTCACAACAGTTTCTCCAACATCTAAAACGTCATATTATACATTGCTCGTGTGCTTTTGAAGCTGGCTGGATTAAAACCCAGGTTTACCACAGGAGAAGCCACCATCTTAACCATTGGACCAACAGTACCAACACTAACTTTGAAGTTGCAGGCGGAGCTACCTCATCACGTCACCATGAGCAACAGTGACTGACTCACGTCCACTACGTGTGCATTTTTATATGTTGATGTCAACTAGGGCTGAAACTACTACTACAACTAAAACGATAAAAACATTCATTGAGTTTGTCACAAGAGTTGCTGTGATTCACCATTAATCACAAATTCATAATATTCTCAAATTGAGCTGTCATTTATGTTTTCAGTGCATTTCAAAAACAACGCGATAAAAAAATGACAAAACGTTAACTTGAGTTAACTGATTAACTCTTACAGCGCACATTTTAACACGTTAAACAGGAGAAATAAGGAGAAATAAACAAGTGTTATTTTATTATCCTCAGGTGTGGCAAGTTAATGGCATTACAGAATTTGCTACTGCAACATGTTAACACTACCTTTTCAACTGTGAGGAGAATAAAACTATTTCACCACATTAGAAAGGAAAACGTGTGCCTCTTCCTTTGCTACGAGGATTGTGAAAATAATAAGACAAAATGAGAAGGAAGCAGAAGAAGAAAGCGTTTTTTCATTACTACACTAGAAATCGTTAAGACTTCTATCTAATATGTTGGGATTTGAGAGGCATTTATTTTAGTTTCCAATCGTTCATTTCATAGATCATCATTTCCATTTACTAGGAAGTCTACAAAGGAGTAAATTAGAACTGTAATAAGCATCTGACAGTTTCCAAACCCCCCCACAAATATCAATTTCCAAAGAGACACCTTTGAAATCTTTCCATAGAAAATGAAAGAACAAATCTCTTTTTCTTATGGCGAATATATCTTTTAATATGTGTGTTGACAAAAGCTGCACTTAGAACAAAAGGGTTCCACCAAAATGGTTCTTCGGCTGTCGCCATAGTAGAACCCTATTTGGTTCCAGGTAGAACCCTTTTAGGTTCCAGGTAGAACCCTTTTAGGTTCCAGGTAGTACCCTATTTGGTTCCAGGTAGAACCCTTTTTGGTTCCAGGTAGAACCCTTTTAGGTTCCAGGTAGATCCCTCTGTGCAAAAGTTTCTTCATGGAACTCAAAAGGGTTCTAACCTGTAACCAAAAAAGGGTTTTTCAAACGGTTCTCCTATGAGGACAACTGAAGGACACGTTTTTCTAAGAGTGTGTAAAAGCAGTTCAGTGACGATCCCAAACTCAGCACCTCTCGACATGCAACATAACCACCGTTGCTTTGATCACACACTGGGATGGATCGTTATGGCAACAATGGTTGTGGGAGTAATCGCTGTCTCAGCTAAAACTCGGGGCTGTATACTATAAGCAAGTTGGAGTCAAAGTGAAGTAACTCTACACCGTTTGCAAAAACAGATTTAAGTTCATACTGTAATTTGATTGAACAAATGTGAATCTCGTAGGAAGTTGATTTGGACAGCTTTGTGGTGAATTGGTTACTATAGCAACCTGGTCAGGTTGAGCCCATGGTGAAGCCTGCTGTGAGAAACAGAGGATGATGACATCAAGTGTAATGGTTAGGGCAGCATGGTTGGCATTATGGTGATATTTTGTTTCATATTCAGTACGGAGGGAAAATTTGCCCATTTCTTTTAAAAGTTTCAACATTTGTCCATTTGTTTTCCAGGCATAATCATTGAATATAAAAACATTATAATATACATATCTAATCAAGGCTGTAGTTAGACCTTACAGATCGTTGTCTTGCGCTAAACAAAACAACATCAGCACGAATTCATCGTGTTGCTAATGCTTTCAGTGAACCCTACAAACACAACCTAATGAAGACATGTTGATTTAACGAGCCGTGGCTTGATCCCAGAAATAGCTGACCTGTTTCTACAGCTGATTAATAGACCTGTGTGTGTGTGTGTGTGTGTGTGTGTGTGTGTGTGTGTGTGTGTGTGTGTGTGTGTGTGTGTGTGTGTGTGTGTGTGTGTGTGTGTGTGTGTGTGTGTGTGTGTGTGTGTGTGTGTGTGTGTGTGTGTGTGTGTGTGTGTGTGTGTGTGTCCCCCTGTCTCTGTATCTGATTAATAGGAGTGCGTAGTCGTACTGTGCCTAATAGCCGATAACTCAGCCCAGACTTGTTCTATTCTTATGATTGGTTTAATCCAATAATTTAATATAATTGTCTATGCTTGGGCTTGTCTTTCTCTAGGCATCCATCAAGAGTAGATGATGATGAGTACAGCCTACTGCTTCACAGTACAGATGTAGGATCTTAATTTGATCACTGCACAGCAGGAAATGCAAACTTTTGGGGTATTCGAGGTTTAAAAAGGCTTCTAAAGTTTGTAATTTCCACTCGAATATGTCAGACTTGATTTGCCCTTACAATTTTTTTTAAATGAATTATAATCCACATAATAATTCACGTCCTGTTGCCGCAGGATTATTTTCCTTCTGTAGCAAACTGGCTCAAATTAATATCCTACATCTGTAAGTACAGTACTTAAGATCTGAACATCCAATGTTCTATTATGCTACAACCAGGGTCATCCTGGTCAGGTCATGAAAAACTACTTTTCTGCACTTTGTCTAGCTCTCCACTACACCACTGAGTACAGCCTCCAATACACCACTGAGTATAGTCTCCACTACACGACTGAGTATAGCCTCTACTACACCACTGTCCCTGAGTATAGCCTCCAATACACCACTGAGTATAGTCTCCACTACACGACTGAGTATAGCCTCTACTACACCACTGACCCTGAGTATAGCCTCCAATACACCACTGAGTATAGTCTCCACTACACCACTGAGTACAGTCTCCACTACACCACTGAGTATAGCCTCCACTACACCACTGAGTATAGCCTCCACTACACCACTGAGTATAGCCTCCACTACACCACTGAGTATAGCCTCCACTACACCACTGAGTATAGCCTCCACTACACCACTGAGTATAGTCTCCACTACACCACTGAGTATAGCCTCCATTAAACCACTGAGTATAGCCTCCACTACACCACTGAGTATAGCCTCCACTACACCACTGAGTATAGCCTCCATTAAACCACTGAGTATAGCCTCCACTACACCACTGAGTATAGCCTCCATTAAACCACTGAGTATAGCCTCCACTACACCACTGAGTATAGCCTCCACTACACCACTGAGTATAGCCTCCACTACACCACTGAGTATAGCCTCCACTACACCACTGAGTATAGCCTCCATTAAACCACTGAGTATAGCCTCCACTACACCACTGAGTATAGCCTCCATTAAACCACTGAGTATAGCCTCCATTAAACCACTGAGTATAGCCTCCACTACACCACTGAGTATAGCCTCCATTAAACCACTGGCCCTTTGTGTTTTACAATAAGTGTCCTCTCCTACATGAGTGTCTGGTAATACGGTTTCTCTCCTTTCAGAATCACCAACCTGTCACACACTGAAGTTTCTCTAGGTTCACCAGAACCAACCTGTCATAGGTTCACTGAAGACCTATAGGTTCACCACTGAAGACCTATAGGTTCACCACTGAAGACCTATAGGTTCACCACTGAAGGTCTATAGGTTCACCACTGAAGACCTATAGGTTCACCACTGAAGGTCTATAGGTTCACCACTGAAGTTCACCACTGAAGACCTATAGGTTCACCACTGACCACTGAAGACCTATAGGTTCACCACTGAAGACCTATAGGTTCACCACTGAAGACCTATAGGTTCACCACTGAAGGTCTATAGGTTCACCACTGAAGACCTATAGGTTCACCACTGAAGACCTATAGGTTCACCACTGAAGACCTATAGGTTCACCACTGAAGACCTATAGGTTCACCACTGAAGACCTATAGGTTCACCACTGAAGACCTATAGGTTCACCACTGAAGACCTATAGGTTCACCACTGAAGACCTATAGGTTCACCACTGAAGACCTATAGGTTCACCACTATAGGTTCCTGAAGGCCTATAGGTTCACCACTGAAGGCCTATAGGTTCACCACTGAGTATAGCCTCCAGGTTCACCACTGAAGACCTATAGGTTCACCACTGAAGACCTATAGGTTCACCACTGAGTATAGCCTCCACTACACCACTGAGTATAGCCTCCACTACACCACTGAGTATAGCCTCCACTACACCACTGAGTATAGCCTCCACTACACCACTGAGTATAGCCTCCACTACACCACTGAGTAGCCTCCACTGCACTACACCACTTAAACCACTGAGTATAGCCTCCACTACACCACTGAGTATAGCCTCACATTAAACCACTGAGTATAGCCTCCACTACACCACTGAGTATAGCCTCCACTACACCACTGAGTATAGCCTCCACTACACCACAGCCTTAAACCACTGAGTATAGCCTCCACTACACCACTGAGTATAGACTCCACTCCACCACTGAGTATAGCCTCCACTACACCACTGAGTATAGCCTCCACTACACCACTGCCTCCACTACACCACTGAGTATAGCCTCCACTACACCACTGAGTATAGCCTCCACTACACCACTGAGTATTGCCTCCATTAAACCACTGAGTATAGCCTCCACTACACCACTGAGTATAGCCTCCACTACACCACTGAGTAGTATAGCCTCCACTTATAGCCTCCACCACTGAGTATAGCCTCCACTACACCACTGAGTATAGCCTCCACTACACCACTGAGTATAGCCTACACCACTACACCACTGAGTATTGCCTCCATTAAACCACTGAGTATAGCCTCCACTACACCACTGAGTATAGCCTCCATTACACCACTGAGTATAGCCTCCACTACACCACTGAGCCTCCATAAACCCTCCACTACACCACTGAGTATAGCCTCCACTACACCACTGAGTATAGCCTCCACTACACCACTGAGTATAGCCTCCACTACACCACTGAGTATAGCCTCCATTAAACCACTGAGTATAGCCTCCATTAAACCACTGAGTATAGCCTCCACTACACCACTGAGTATAGCCTCCAATACACCACTGAGTATAGCCTCCCTCCAGCCTCCTACACCACTGAGTATAGCCTCCACTACACCACTGAGTATAGCCTCCACTACACCACTGAGCCTCCACTACACCACAGCCTCCAATACACCACTGAGTATAGCCTCCACTACACCACTGAGAGCCTCCATTACACCACTGAGTATTGCCTCCATTAAACCACTGAGTATAGCCTCCACTACACCACTGAGTATAGCCTCCACTACACCACTGAGTATAGCCTCCACTACACCACTGAGTATTGCCTCCATTAAACCACTGAGTATAGCCTCCACTACACCACTGAGTATAGCCTCCATTACACCACTGAGTATAGCCTCCACTACACCACTGAGTATAGCCTCCACTACACCACTGAGTATAGCCTCCACTACACCACTGAGTATAGCCTCCACTATAGCCTCCATTAAACCACTCCACTACACCACTGAGTATAGCCTCCACTACACCACTGAGTATAGCCTCCACTACACCACTGAGTATAGCCTCCATTAAACCACTGAGTATAGCCTCCATTAAACCACTGAGTATAGCCTCCACTACACCACTGAGTATAGCCTCCAATACACCACTGAGTATAACCTCCACTACACCACTGAGTATAGCCTCCACTACACCACTGAGTATAGCCTCCACTACACCACTGAGTACAGCCTCCAATACACCACTGAGTATAGTCTCCACTACACGACTGAGTATAGCCTCTAGGCCTATAGGTTCACCACTGAAGGCCTATAGGTTCACCACTGAAGGTCTATAGGTTCACCACTGAAGGCCTATAGGTTCACCACTGAAGGTCTATAGGTTCACCACTGAAGACCTATAGGTTCACCACTGAAGACCTATAGGTTCACCACTGAAGACCTATAGGTTCACCACTGCATTACATGTCTATATTAGATGTAAAGTAGGTTAAGTATCAATAAATGAGTGTATATATCTGGCCTGGTCATGCCGTTTTATGCACTGACTGAATGGAAGCTGATAATTATGATTGTATTAGTCCTCTGGTCTCAGCTGGTCTCACTAAGTCCTCACTATCCGAGACAGAGTCAAGACCAAGTACAAATGTATCCGACACCTAAACACTCATTGCTTCTTAGCAAAGAGCAATTTCTCAAGCAAGAATTTATCTAGGACTGTCTGGGAGTGGTCTGAGTGGGGAGGTGAAAACTAAAGATTTTCCGTCATTGGCAGAGAGGTTTGGAACTCTAACGTTTTTGACTCCAACGGGCCTTTGAAACTGCCACTAAAAGTAGTTTAGGGCCCCCACAAGGTTAGAGCTGGCCCTGCACACCAGCCACAAAGGTGATTCCCTCTGTGCAGACACTTGTGATGTTGAAAGGGAAAGTACCTCTGCAATTAAATCATGCTCCGCTGTTACCTTTCTTGAAGTCAAGTGAATTAAGAGGGTGAGAAATATAGAAAGGATTTTGAGGACAAAAGGGGAAAGTGAGAGAGCTCATGCTGAGAGATTCTCAGAATGTCATGTTGTTAGCATAGAAAGTTAGTCCAAAGTTAACTATGACTATTTCAAAAGGCGTACTTCAAGAGGTGTACTCTCCATAATGGGATAATTATTATTATACGCATAGCTTTTAAGCTCTATTGTCAGTTAGTGAGCTACCTGCTACCTGCGCTTTGTTCTAATTTGCCAAAGCGTCAGCTTTTCTCCCGGTTAAAAAGTGTCAGACCTGAAAAGGGAGCTCCACATACTCCCGCTGAAGATTTAGTCTTCGTAACAACAATGAGAGGAAGAGAGAAAGAAAGAAGAAAAGACAGAGTGAGAAGGAGAAGAGGGAGAGAGAGGGGAAAGAAAGAGAGAGAGAGCGGAGAGAGAGTGATGGGGACGAGAGAGAGAGAGAAGAGGAGAGAGATGAGGAGAGAGAAGGAGAGAGAGAGAAGAGAGATGAGGAGAGAGAGGGAGAGTTAGAGAAGAGGGAGAGAGAAGACAGAGAGAGAGAGAAGAGAGATGAGAGAGAGAGAGAGAGAGAGAGAGAGAGAGAGAGAGAGAGAGAGAGAGAGAGAGAGAGAGAGAGAGAGAGAGAGAGAGAGAGAGAAGATGTCAGAAAGAGGGAGAGAAAGAGAGGGAGGGAATAAGTAACTAGCCTCCGTCTTCCTCAATCTTGGATCAAACATCGGCAGTTTCACTACCGAGAGCCAGAATGAGACATGCCTCAATAGGCTTGTTAGAGCCTGTTGACTCATAGTCCCATTTTTGTAAAATTACAGCCCCAAAAAACCCAAACTTTAATTCCACTTGTAATTTTGTTTTATGAGGGAAGCTGGGCCGATTAAAGAAGATTTGGAAGGCCTAAATAAAAAGCCAATGAGGTCATTTCTTTTCTCACCACGAATAAAACACCTTTATCCGTGAGTGGGTCTTCCCTAGTGTGTGTTAGGTCGTGGAAATGGGACGCATGGAGTGGTTAACTAACGACTGTAATCATCATTATGATGCAATAAGTGAATTCTTGGCTCTGTGAGTGTGAGAGAATAAACACACGAGGTGACTTGGCTCCGGTGTGATACAGTATAACAACATCTATTTGTCATCTGAAACTGAACAAGCTGAATTTGAACTAATTTAACTTACTTGTGGGTAAAACAGACAGCCAACAGAGTCTGAAGAAACACACTGGTTGGGGTCCCATTATAAATTGAGAGAGACAGGTAGTAAAACTGACTTACACTTACCTATCCAAAAGTATGTGGACTGCTCGTCAAACATCTCATTCCAAAATCATGGGCATTAATATGGAGTTGGTCTCCCCTTTGCTGCTATAACAGCCTCCACTCTTCTGGGAAGGCTTTCTTGTTCTTTTATATTACCCCCTTCTCTCCCCAATTTCTTGGTATCCAATTGGAAGATACAGTCTTGGCCCACTGCTGGCACTCCCGTACGGACTCAGGAGAGGCGAAGGTCGAGAGCCATGTGTCCAACCCAGCCAGGCCGCACTGCTTCTTGACACAATGCCCACTTAACCCGGAAGCAAGCCGCACCAATGTGTCGGAGGAAACACATTCCAATTCATCCCAAAGAGGTTCGATGGGGTTGAGGTCAGGGCTCTGTGCAGGCCGGTGAAGTTCTTCCACACCGATCTCGACAAACCATTTCTGTATGGGCAACGCTTTGTGCATGGGGGTATTGTCATGCTGAAACAGGAAAGGGCCTTCCTCAAACTGTTGCCACAAAGTTAGAAGCACAGAATCTTCTAGAATGTCATTGTATGCTGTAGCGTTAATATTTCTCTTCACTGGAACTAAGGGGCCTAGCCCGAACCATGAAAAACAGCCCCAGAACATTATTCCTCATCCACCAAACTTTACAGTTGGCACTATGCATTGGAGCAGGTAGCATTCTCTTGGCATCAGCCAAACCCAGATTTGTACGTGTTTCCACTGCTCCAGACTCCAATGGCGGCGAGCTTTACACCACTCCAGACGACATTTGGCATTGGCTTGTGTGCAGCTGCTTGGCAAAGGAAACCAATTTCATGAAGCTCCCGACAAACAGTTATTGTGCTGACGTTGCTTCCAGAGGCAGTTTGGAACTCAGTAGTGAGTGTTGCAACTGAGGACAGATGATTGTTTACGCGTTACGTGTTTCAGCACTCAGAGATCCCGTTCGGTGAGCTCGTGTAGCCTACCATTTCGCGGCTGAACTGTTGTTCCTCCTGGATGTTTCCACTTCACACTAACAGCACTTACAGTTGAATGGGGCATCTCCTATGACGGTGCCACGTTGAAAGTCACCGAGCTCTTCAGTGGGGCCATTCTACTGCCAATGTTTGTCTATGGAGATTGCATAGCTGTGTGCTCGATTTTTATACACCTATCAGCAACGGGTGTGGCTGAAATAGCCAAATCCACTAATTTGAAGGAGTGTCCACATACTTTTGTATATATAGTGTATAAACAGGCAGGTGGGTAGATAAATGCGTCAAATTAGCTAACATTACTAATACTGATGAGGTAATCAGTTAGAGTTTTCACAGATATAACTCACAACTCTCTATTTACACGTGAGCACTACATTTTCCACACATCGACTAGGGGGGAATCAGCCATATGAGGATGTCTGCAGCAACTTTCAGGAGCAATAAATTACCCATTACCCATCGTTCATATGCTCGTATGCTGCATGTTCAGTTTGTTTCAACTCTCCTTTTTCTGCACTTCTGAGAAAAACTCTGGGCTTCATTCACTGATTCTGCTTGGTGTGACGAAGCCGTATGAAAGAGCAAAAATATTTCATTCTCAGGAAAGCCTTTTTCCAGTTAATTCTCCACCGTGTTGCCTTTCATAATAGTGGTATTGTGCCCCTGTGGAAAAGCTGGCGAGGAACACAGAGAACAACAACACTAACAGAATGAAACACTTTGTAAATGAGATCGATCCTCATAAACCCTTGATAAAGAGACGTGATCGGTGTTAATAATACGCGTTTATAATAGCTAATAATATCCACCATCGACGAATCCTCATCTATATGTACAGTAGGAAAGGTGCAGGGTAGAGATCTGAATAACACACACGAAGGGGACTGCAGAGTCCCTGACCTTCGCTGGGAGGGAACTATTAGTCAGCACTGATGGGAGAGACCTCCCTCCCTCCCCCCCTCCCTCCCTCCCTCCCTCCCTCCCTCCCTCCCCCTCCCTCCCTCCCCCTCCCTCCCTCCCTCCCTCCCTCCCTCCCTCCCTCCCTCCCTCCCTCCCACACACCCTCCCTCCCACACACACACACACACACACACACACACACACACACACACACACACACACACACACACACACACACACACACACACACACACACACACACACACACACACACACACAGTACTGAAAGAGTGTGTGTGTGCATCTGAATTTGCATGACATAGAGAGATGCAGTCTGTAGGGCTATGGTAAAATAAGTTTAATTCTGTTTTTTATTAGGTGACACAAACGGACCGTGCTGTAAAGGGCTAAGAAACCCTTCCATGTTAGTAATGTTTCACTCCATGCAGCTTAACACCACAACATGCAGACAGTCTGAGAACACCCATGTAAGTGACCCCTCCTAGTACTGTGAACAGGTCTCTGAAGTGTCCCCTCCCACTACTATGAACATATCTCTGAGGTGTCCCCTCCTAGTACTATGAACAGATCTCTGAAGTGTCCCCTCCCACTACTATGAACATATCTCTGAAGTGTCCCCTCCTACTACTATGAACATATCTCTGAAGTGTCCCCTCCTAGTACTATGAACAGGTCTCTGAAGTGTCCCCTCCTAGTACTATGAACAGGTCTCTGAAGTGTCCCCTCCTAGTACTATGAACATATCTCTGAAGTGTCCCCTCCTAGTACTATGAACAGGTCTCTGAAGTGTCCCCTCCTAGTACTATGAACATATCTCTGAAGTGTCCCCTCCTAGTACTATGAACATATCTCTGAGGTGTCCCCTCCTAGTACTATGAACAGATCTCTGAAGTGTCCCCTCCCACTACTATGAACATATCTCTGAAGTGTCCCCTCCTACTACTATGAACATATCTCCAACCCCTGGTGGTGTAGCAGAAAACCTGTTTTAAAACATGCTCTGAGAAGCCACCAGTAGTGCTGTCTCGTGTGTATTAGAGGAACACAGGGAGGGTCTGGATTTGGGGATAGACAGGGGATGTCTGTGGCCTGGTAGGCCCAGTCTGAATACTTTCAGTACCAGTCAAACATTTGGACATACCTGCTCATTCAAGGGTTTTTTCTTTATTTTTTACTATGTTCTATATTGTAGAATAATAGTGAAGACTTCAAAACTATGAAATAAGACATACGGAATCATGTAGTAACCAAAACAGTGTTAAACAAATCAAAATATATTTTAGATTGTACAATGTAGCCACCCTTTACCTTGATCTTGTTTATGTGTGTGTGTGTGTGTGTGTGTGTGTGTGTGTGTGTGTGTGTGTGTGTGTGTGTGTGTGTGTGTGTGTGTGTGCGTGCGTGCGTGCGTGCGTGCGTGCGTGCGTGCGTGTGATGTGTGCGTGCGTGCGTGCGTGCGTGTGTGCGTGCGTGCGTGCGTGTGTGTGTGTGTGTGTGTGTGTGCGTGCGTGCGTGCGTGTGTGTGCGTGCATGGAGACAGTAAGTGTATGATCGGCTCTTGCTCTCCAGTCTCAACACGTCTGGCCTAGGGGCCTGCTGAAACATTCAGAAGGGGGTGGGTGTTATTTTGAGAGGGGAGTGACCCAGGCCTCACCCTTATGGCTGGGACTGGAGCTGGGGGAGAGGGGTCAGGGATGGGGGACATGGCCGAGGCTAGCATCGTGACAGACAGCCGCCCATACAGGACTAGGTTCATCGGGAACCACTGACCTTTCCAGAGACAAAACAACGGCTATAAAACACACAGTAGGTAGTTCTGGAGTGGAGCTACTGCAGTGAGTTATTCCATCCGCTGCAAGCAGACTCTGACTCATATTTAAGTGGAATCAGTAAAACAAAATATTAAGACATTAACATTAAACAAAATCTCTCTCTCTCTCAGTCTCTCTCTCTCTCTCTCTCTCTCTCTCTCTCTCTCTCTCTCTCTCTCTCTCTCTCTCTCTCTCTCTCTCAGTCTCTCCATCTTTTTCCTTCTCTCTATGGTCATATTTACCCATCTATTTATGAGATGCTTGTTAGAGGCATGTCAAACTCAGCAGTTAGCTGAAAAACACACCTAGACTCCCAGTCCTCACTGCTGCACTCGTTGGCCAAGTCAATGCATGTATCTTGCTAAATGGACTCGTCATTGGCAGTGAGAGTAATTTGCAAATTCAAGCCGTCATATATATGAAGTCCTGAGCTTGCCACATCAACCTCAAATAAAACATGACATTCCGTGGTTCCTTCTTCCATGCAGGTGAAAGGACCCAAAGCGACTTAACAGAAACCGGTTTAGAGGAAGAAGACAAATCACTTCTCAGCCTGTCATTTCTACTTTCTTTTTCTACCCAGTCTTTACAGTTCACCCTACCACAGTTCACCCTACCACAGTTCACCCTACCACAGTTCACCCTACCACAGTTCACCCTACCACAGTTCACCCTACCACAGTTCACCCTACCACAGTTCACCCTACTACAATTCACCCTACTACAATTCACCCTACTACAGTTCATCCTACTACAGTTCACCCTACTACAATTCACCCTACCACCGTTCATCCTACTACAATTCACCCTACCACAGTTCACCCTACTACAATTCATCCTACTACAATTTACCCTACTACAATTCACCCTACTACAGTTCACCCTACTACAATTCACCCTACTACAATTCATCCTACTACAATTCACCCTACCACAGTTCACCCTACTACAATTCACCCTACCACAGTTCACCCTACTACAATTCATCCTACTACAATTCACCCTACTACAGTTCACCCTACTACAGTTCACCCTACTACAATTCACCCTCAATACAAACATGACATAGATGCTTGTTAGAATTCATCCTCAGCTACAATTCATCCTACTACAATTCACCCTACCACAGTTCACCCTACTACAATTCATCCTACTACAATTCACCCTACCACAGTTCACCCTACTACAATTCATCCTACTACAATTTACCCTACTACAATTCACCCTACTACAGTTCACCCTACTACAATTCACCCTACTACAATTCATCCTACTACAATTCACCCTACTACAGTTCACCCTACTACAATTCATCCTACTACAATTCACCCTACCACAGTTCACCCTACCACAGTTCACCCTACTACAATTCATCCTACTACAATTCATCCTACTACAATTCACCCTACTACAGTTCACCCTACTACAATTCACCCTACTACAATTCATCCTACTACAATTCACCCTACTACAATTCATCCTACTACAATTCACCCTACTACAATTCACCCTACTACAATTCAGTTCACCCTACTACAATTCATCCTACTACAATTCACCCTACTACAATTCACCCCCTACTACAATTCATCCTACTACAATCCTACTACAATTCATCCTACCACAATTCATCCTACTACAATTCACCCTACTACAGTTCACCCTACTACAATTCACCCTACTACAGTTCACCCTACTACAGTTCACCCTACTACAATTCACCTTACTACAGTTCATCCTACTACAGTTCACCCTACTACAGTTCACCCTACTACAATTCATCCTACTACAATTTACCCTACTACAATTCACCCTACTACAGTTCACCCTACTACAATTCACCCTACTACAATTCATCCTACTACAATTCACCCTACTACAATTCATCCTACTACAATTCACCCTGCTACAATTCACCCTACTACAATTCATCCTACTACAATTCACCCTACTACAATTCACCCTACTACAATTCACCCTACTACAATTCATCCTACTACAATTCACCCTACTACAATTCATCCTACCACAATTCATCCTACTACAATTCACCCTACTACAGTTCACCCTACTACAGTTCACCCTACTACAATTCACCCTACTACAGTTCACCCTACCACAGTTCATCCTACTACAATTCACCCTACTACAGTTCATCCTACTACAGTTCACCCTACTACAATTCACCCTACTACAGTTCACCCTACTACAGTTCACCCTACTACAATTCACCCTACTACAGTTCATCCTACTACAATTCACCCTACTACAGTTCATCCTACTACAGAGAAGTAATATCAAAAAAAGTAGTTTTGTGTATTGTGTTTTTTTTCCATAGTAGTTTATGATGTGCAGAGACCATTACATCTTAAGTGCTGCGGATTGAATTAGCCTAATGTGGCCGCGCTGTAATGCAATTTCAAATAGACATGAGTTAAACACGAGGGAACTGCCTCTTCCATTTGGTTAGTTAAATATTAACAGCCAAGCAGAGACAAAGTGCATTCTATTACAATTTACTCGGATTCATTCACTCATTCAGAAAATGAAGAGCGAGAGAAGAGGGGGAGGGAGGAGGCCACATAGGCAGAGAGGTGAGATGGAGAGACATTGAAGAGGAAAGTTGGAGTCCAACCGAACCCAATAACTTTGTCATCTTTGAGAAGATGTATGCCTGGAAGATGTACAGTATGTCTTGGCAGATCATTCATTGGTTACATGGCCCATCTATCAAACTGTATGTCCGTGCTGATTGGGTAGCCACTGTGCTAAGGAGACTGAAAATCTATTTGGAGCCGGGATCCCAATTGCCTTAGAGGAAGTGTGTGAATGCTGCAGGGGAAAAATATGCTGTCTACAGCCATGCAAACTGACAACTCACTGATCCCTTCCTTTCTTCAGTCTCTCCCCCTCTCTCACACTTTTGTCCCTCTCTCCCTGTATCAGTGTCTCTCAGCTCATCTCTGCTCCTCTCTTCTCCACCAGCTCCCTCTCTCTACTGTCCCTCTCTCCCTGTATCAGTGTCTCTCGACTCATCTCTGCTCCTCTCTTCTCCACCAGCTCCCTCTCTCTACTGTCCCTCTCTCCCTGTATCAGTGTCTCTCGACTCATCTCTGCTCCTCTCTTCTCCACCAGCTCCCTCTCTCTCTCTCTTCTGTCCCTCTCTCCCTGTATCAGTGTCTCTCGACTCATCTCTGCTTCTCTCTCTCTCTACTGTCCCTCTCTCCCTGTATCAGTGTCTCTCGACTCATCTCTGCTCCTCTCTTCTCCACCAGCTCCCTCTCTCTCTCTTCTGTCCCTCTCTCCCTGTATCAGTGTCTATCGACTCATCTCTGCTCCTCTCTCTCTCTACTGTCCCTCTCTCCCTGTATCAGTGTCTCTCGACTCATCTCTGCTCCTCTCTCTCTTCTGTCCCTCTCCCTGTATCAGTGTCTATCGACTCATCTCTGCTCCTCTCTCTCTCTCTCTACTGTCCTTCTCTCCCTGTATCAGTGTCTCTCGGCTCATCTCTGCTCCTCTCTCTCTACTGTCCCTCTCTCCCTGTATCAGTGTCTATCGACTCATCTCTGCTCCTCTCCCTCTCTACTGTCCCTCTCCCTGTATCAGTGTCTATCGACTCATCTCTGCTCCTTTTTCTCTCTCTACTGTCCCTCTCTCCCTGTATCAGTGTCTCTCAAATCATCTCTGCTCCTCTCTCTCTCTACTGTCCCTCTCTCCCTGTATCAGTGTCTATCGACTCATCTCTGCTCCTCTCTCTCTCTACTGTCCCTCTCCCTGTATCAGTGTCTATTGACTCATCTCTGCTCCTTTCTCTCTCTACTGTCCCTCTCTCCCTGTATCAGTGTCTCTCGAATCATCTCTGCTCCTCTCTCTCTCTACTGTCCCTCTCTCCCTGTATCAGTGTCTATCGACTCATCTCTGCTCCTCTCTCTCTCTTCTGTTCCTCTCTCCCTGTATCAGTGTCTCTCGGCTCATCTCTGCTCATCTCTGCTCCTCTCTCTCTCTACTGTCCCTCTCTCCCTGTATCAGTGTCTATAGACTCATCTCTGCTCCTCTCTCTCTCTACTGTCCCTCTCTCCCTGTATCAGTGTCTATCGACTCATCTCTGCTCCTTTCTCTCTCTACTGTCCCTCTCTCCCTGTATCAGTGTCTCTTGACTCATCTCTGCTCCTCTCTTCTCCACCACCTCTCTCTCTTGAGTTTCTTTTTCTTTTCTGTCTCCTATTCCCATCACTGACAGCAACTCAACTCATATGACTGACAACTGTCAGCATGCGAAACTCAGGGGACATGTCAAAAGGAGAACAAACTATAGAGTGTGAGGAGAGTGTCAGGCTCCTGAGAAGCATGAGTTATCCTGCTAGCACGGAGAAGCATCGCGTTGCAGAGGTTAAAACACCAATTAGCAGTAGTGACTGAACCCACTTCTCTCTCTCCAATTCTCTTTCTTCCTCTATCTCGTTTTATCTCTGCCTGTCTCTCTCTGTTCCCTCTATCTTTTGTTTCTGTACAGAGCTGTATAGGGAAGCAGTAAATGATAATGGTGGAGAGGTGAAATCTGGCATGATAAGAGATGTGAATGTCTGTAAGAGAGAGAGAATGAGAGAGCGAGAGCGAACGAGAGAGATGTGAATGTCTGCATACAGTAATTATCTCTCTCTCTCCAACAGGTTTGTTTTTTTTAGCAACAAAACTTACACGTGCGCAAAACAGACAGGGTTGGCTTAGATTGTTGATAACATGTCAACTATATTTCATCCGCGATGTTTATTGAAAACATGAATACATTTGCACAATGAGCACGTGTTGTCTCTCAAATACATTGTTAGAGTTCTTGGTTAGCGAGCTAGTGGATTTAAGGTATATTAGCATAGATGTGACATCAGTCTAAACACTTAAAAAACAAGACATGGTATCACAAACAGAGCACTTACGATTCCCCACATGGCAGCGTCTTGTAATTGTTGCTAGCTTTCTGGCCATCCATTCTACAACAAAGGTCAAGCGCTGTCTGAGGTGCCCGTTAACAGTGAGTCTAAAGCTCATTGCAGAAAAGGTGAGCTAACTACAGGTCAGAGACATCCTCAACATCACGTCGCGTACGGTGGCCCTCCTGGGACATATAGGGCAAGTTGGACCTTGGGGAAATGGCCATGAGAGATCAACATTTCCACGTATTACAGTATGGGCTTGACCTTCTGCGGTGTACATTGCTGCTCAGAGAGACATCTACATCGTTAAAACCCCACAAGCCTGCTATTTAGAGTATTAAATCATTAATGAATATAACGCCTGAAGGTGTACGACGAGGCAGAGTACAGTATGTTCACCATCAAAGGGGAGAGCGTAGTGTGTTTCAAGAATGTTCCCACAGTGTAGATCAGAAGAATGTAATGTATGTGAAACCTTGAGGTGAGGCAGAATGACCCTGAACACAAAAACACACACGATTTTCAAGGATGTTGTTGTTTTTGTCTTGTCGTTTTGTAAAGAAACGACAGGAGCAGTTTGATGATAAAAGGATAGTAGATACAAAGATTGGACACGGCGGCAGCTGTACATGGTTGTCATTTAAAGTCAACACAATCAGTTCCTCTTATCTCTTAAGAGAAAGATGAAAAATCGGGAAGAAATCTCAGTTCCAAATAACTGGCCGTCTTTTGAAAAGAGACTAATTTAATCTTAGGATCCGATTCAAAGAGAGAGATGTGTCTATAACTGGGAAAAACTGCATAACGGGTGTCTTTTGCCTTGTGTTTTCTAGTATCTTACAAAAGCGAGGCATCTGGAAACTATTGCAGTCTTTTTACGAGCCATTAAACGGAGATTACACCGTGTGCTCTCTTTGTGTTTCTCCATTTTACTGCCCAAACTGATCGCAACAGTTAAACCACTAATTAGCTACAATTCTAACGGTAAGAATGTGGCGTCTCGAGACTTCTAGACAATGAAAGGACAAGTGCAGAGTAGTAAAGAACATCTCTGTCATTTCAGCATAAACATACAGATAGATTTCGTTGTCCATTGGTATATTATTTTGATTGATTTGAGTGTACCATGTCAAGCCCGAGAGTGATATTGACAATATTATGATGAATGAGGGTTCTAAAGACATATATTTGAGTAAGATATATCTGCTATCTGCTCCTGAATAAATGCACACAGCCAAAGATGTGTATGTACACACCAGTCGTTCTTATCCCAATAACCTTTTGCAGCAAAGGACAACAAGTTCCTGTAATGGTTTCCAAGAGGAACTTGACACTGCAGAGCCTGTGTGCTTGTGGGAGTTGTTGCAGCGTTGCGCAGACGTTGAGCAGAACCCAGGAGGGCTGAACTCGACACTGGACAGGAACTGGCCATTCATTATGCAACCGACTTTCAAGTTTCTGTGATTCAGACACTCTCAGCAATGCTACATTTACCTCAGGTGAACCAGAAACAAGGTCTGTGTTCACGACTAAAGTCAATCCGCCAGCAAAAATGCTAGCAGATGCTAAGAGATATGAAATTCGAATGCTGTCTGAATAAGCAATGACCAACAAACTAGCGTAAACATTGCTGTTCAACGTAGTTTTAAATCAAATCAAATCAAATCAAATCAAATTTTATTTGTCACATACACATGGTTAGCAGATGTTAATGCGAGTGTAGCGAAATGCGAGTGTAGCGAATAGCCCACGTTCAAGCACTAACAAAAGTAGCAATGGGATTTACGCGGTTGAGTTCAGAGGTGTGTCAGTATCACTGACTTCAACGAGAGCACCTTGTAAAGCAATTAGACAAAACTGAAACTGTAGCATATTCCAGTCAGCCAATCACTAAATAATTGATCCGGGGCTCATGTCAAGGCTGTCTTATCTCTCCTGTATTGTTTGAGATGCATGGGAGGAATCAGAGCAGTCCCATTGTTAGGACTGCCAGTCATCCTCACGACTGGCATTAATCTCAACTCAATGTGCTGTCACCTGTCTGTTCTCTCGTCGCACAGCGCATCCCTGAGCTCATCACACACACACACACACACACATTGACACAGACCGAGACAGCACTGTGAAAAATTCATATTTGTTTCATTATTAATTTGTGTATTTATTCATCGCATCAATAATGCATAGTCCCTCAACCGACGGGATGATATCGAATCAAACGAGGAACAACAAAGCGAGAGATCATACATGAAGGAGATCACACGTCACACAATTTGGCTGGCTCCTTTTGTGGAAGCCTGCATCAGAAACGTTGAGAGAAGACGGTGATAAACTGAAACCAGAAACTAGGTCTGGAGCAGGTGGGCCATCCAATGTAAACCCATAGCTCTTGTTGATAACAATAATAGGATGCCCTATAATAGTGTTCCATGGAGTCTGCAAGGCTGGCATTAACCACGCCTCTGTTAAAATGCCTGCAGCTCTGTGTTCATGCCCTGCAGGCACACCTTCTGCCAGTCTAGGGTTCTCTCTCTCTGTTCAGCAACTGACATTTAACTGAGAATAATGAGCCTGTTTGTCATCAGCTTCCCTCTTCCAACCTCTCCCTCATCCCTCTCCCCCGTCCATCTCTCCCTCTTGCTCTCTCTGTCTCAAAGCATTCTCTCACTGTATGTCTCTCTCCATCTTTCTCACTGTTGACATCATTTTCTCTCTCCCCTCCTCTGTCTCCCTCTCCCCCACTCCAATGCATAAACGTAAAGGCTGCATTTGGTAAAAGCTCCTTCCTTCCCTCCCTCATTCTGCCATAAGGTTGACGTTCTCTCATTTCGTAGCGAGGTCGTTTATCACCTTGGCCTGTCATGGTGACGCAGCGCTCCGCTTCGTCTATTTTCCAGATCTCAGACAATGCCCCAGGAACTGAAATCTAAACGTGATGCACGACATGGCTCCAGAGAACCCAACCTCCCAGCGCTCTGCTTCGTCTATTTTCCAGATCTCAGACAATGCCCCAGGAACTGAAATCTAAACGTGATGCACGACATGGCTCCAGAGAACCCAACCTCCCAAAACCCACCATGAATCATACCTGTTTGTTTGTCTACAGTAGACACATGTTGGACTTAGAAAAGGCAGACTCTGATAGTTTTGGAGGTGACGCCATTTTGAAGTGTACCAAAGTCGAAGCTAATCAAATGTTTCCTCTTAAATCCAGACACTTTTCAGCGCTTAGCTCATCAACTTTGTAATGTTTGCCGTGGTGGAGACATTACAAATTAGAACATGCTGTGCTGTTTTTTACTTAGATAATTGTATCTTGTTATATGCTAGTGTTTTTTTCTAACCTGATACAAACTTGTCTTGTGTGACTTAGTCATAAGTCTGGGTGTACAGAGAAGAGACGTTTGGGTGCGACCGCAGTATGTGGCAACCTGGTTTCATCCTGGTTTAATCTACAATAATTGCATGTTTTATTTCACTAGGAAAGTAATTTAAGAACAAACAAACAAAAAAATCACCTTTTACACTATGTTCCCTGCCCCTGTTTCCACACATCTGCTAAACTGCCACGTAGACAAAAGAGGTTGTACTTTCTGTAAAAGCTGAGAGACAACTCTGTTCGTTGGGCTTTTAACTGTGGTCTGTTAACCGCTCCATTTTTGCCAATCTTATAATAAAGTTGTTGTTTGAAGAATCTACAGTCTCTTCACAATTCGGTGATGAGGATGGGATGGCTACCTCCGCCTGCTGATCGTTCCTGGGGAGACTGAGGTTAACGGTACAAGGGGTTACAGTATTATTATTATTATTATTATTATTAGACGTGGCTCAGGGAGCCCACACTCTGATTAAGCAGAGCAGAATGTGACCTGCCTCAGACCCAGCAGGGAGGGTCAGTGAACGGATATGCCATCACGAACACACAGACTGATTTTCTTAAACGCAACCTACAATTGGGGAAAGTTAATTTTGATAAAATCCTGTTCTGGTTGTCATGTATTGTCATATATTGTCATGTCTTGTCCCTGGGCTTTCTCTTCTATTCGTTTCCCCCTGCTGGTCTTATTAGGTTTCTTTCCCTCTCTCTATCCCTCTCTCTCTCTATCGTTCCGTTCCTGCTCCCAGCTGTTCCTCATTCTCCTAACGACCTCGTTTACTCTTTCACACCTGTCCCCTATTTTGCCCTCTGATTAAGTCTCTATTTCTCTCTCTGTTTCTGCTTCTGTCCTTGTCGGATCCTTGTTTGCTGTTTACTGTGTTCTTGTTCTGTCCTGTCGTGTTTTGCCTATCATCAGATGCTGCTGACAGGTGTCTCTGTCAGCTACGGCCCGCGCCTACCCGAAGGGACCTGCAGTCGGTTGCCGCTTATCCTGCAATTCCCCTCTACTACTAGAGGATTTCTGTTATCCCGTTGGGACATTTCCTGTTAAGGATTGAGGATTATGTTTTTCTGTTTGGACTTAAATAAACTCAGTTTCTGTTAAGTCGCTTTTGGGTCCTCACTCACCTGCATAACACTGGGAATAGGTCGAGAAGTAAAAGCTATGTGATTCCAGGACAGGGTCATGAGGTATAATTCAATAAATATTCCTGCAGGTCAGAAAAACATAAAAGAAAATGGATGAATCAGTGGACAGGTAAAACGAAATGGGAAAATAATTTTAAAACCTATACAGAATTTTGCGTAACATTTTATATTACAAAGATAATTAAAAAAGGAAGACATTCCTAACCAAATGTTTTGTTTTCGTTTCCTGAGTGTGTGTGTCTTTTGACGAGAGATTTACATTATTTACGGCTATGGACCCTAATTTTGGTAATATATGTTGTCAACAACAGTGACATTTGAAGCGTGACACTGGTATAAGACATTAGGTCTCCCATATTCTCCAGTAGTAAATTGGTAGACGTTCCAGTATTGGTTTTAATACAATGTATCAGGTGACATGATCATTAAAAGGTAGAAATTCACTCCCGGGTGGCGCAGTGGTTAAGGGCGCTGTACTGCAGCGCCAGCTGTGCCACCAGAGACTCTGGGTTCGTGCCCAGGCTCTGTCGCAACCGGCTGCGACCGGGAGGTCCGTGGGGCGACGCATAATTGGCCCAGCGTCGTCCGGGTTAGGGAGGGCTTGGCCGGTAGGGATATCCTTGACTCATCGCGCACCAGCGTCTTCTGTGGCTGGCCGGGGCCAGTGCACGCTAACCAAGGTTGCCAGGTGCACAGTGTTTCCTCCGACACATTGGACGGGCTGGCTTACGGGTTGGATGTGCGCTGTGTTAAGAAGCAGTGCGGCTTGGTTGGGTTGTGTATCGGAGGATGCATGATTTTCAACCTTCGTCTCTCCCGAGCCTGTACGGGAGTTGTAGCGATGAGACAAGATATTGGCAGACGTTCCAGTATTGGTTTTAATACAATGTATCAGGTGACGTGATCATTAAAAGTTTGGATTCCACGAAATTGGGGAGAAAAAGGGGTAAAATTTCAAATAAATAAATAACATTTAAAAAAGGTAAAAAACTCCATAACTACTCTCTGAAGAAGTGAGTATCACTACCTTGGAAAATTGTTAAAATTGGCATATATTAAAACCGTGAGTGAGGAAATCTAAACACTCTGGACATCGCCGAGAGGTGTTGTCACAAAAGTCGGCAGGGAAATGACTGGACCAAGGTGCAGCGTGGTGAGTGTCCATTTATTTTTATTAAGAATGTCGCCAACAAAAACAAGAAACAACAAAAACTAAAGTGATGCTTACTAGGGCTATACAGGCCACTAACAAAGTCAACTACCCACAACTAAAAACAGGCTGCCTATGTATGATTCCCAATCAGAGACAATGTTAGACAGTTGTCCCTGATTGAGAACTGTACCCGGCCAAAACATAGAAACAGAAAACATAGAAATGAAGAAACTAGAATGCCCACACTAGTCACACCCTGGCCTAACCAAAATAGAGAATTAAAGCCTCTCTATGGCCAGGGTTTGACAGTTCCCCCCTCCCAAAGGTGCCGACTCCGGCCGCAAAACCTGACTCTATAGGGGAGGTTCCGGGTGGGCGTCTACTTCGGTGGCGGCTCCGGTGCCGGATGCAGACCCCGCTCCACCTCTGGCTCCCCCCACTTTGGTGGCGCCTCTGGACTGGGAACCCTCGCTGCAGGCCCCGGACTGGGGTGCGTTGCTGGAGGCTCCGGACTGGAGGACGTTGCTGGAGGCTCCGGACTGGGGACCATTGCTGGAGGCTCTGGACTGGAGGCCGTCGCTGGAGGCTCTGGACTGGAGCCCGTCGCTGGAGGCTCTGGACTGGAGATCGTCGCTGGAGGCTCCGTGCCATGGATCATCACTGGAGGCTTCGTGCCATGGATCATCACTGGAGGCTTCGTGCCATGGATTATCACTGGAGGCCTCGTGCCATGGATCATCACTGGAGGCTTCGTGCCATGGATCATCACTGGAGGAGACGTATAGGCAGCCTGGTGTGTGGAGCAGGCACAGGACTCACCAGGCTGGGGAGACATACAGGAGGCCTGGTTCTGGGAGCAGGCACAGGACTCACCAGGCTGGGGAGACATACTGGAGGCTTGGATCTTGGAGTAGCCCACCCAATTTACCTACCTCGTCCCCATACTGTTTTTATTTATTTACTTTTCTGCTCTTTTGTACACCAGTATCTCTACCTGCACATGACCATCTGATCATTAATTACTCCAGTGTTAATCTGATCAATTGTAATTATTTGCCTAACTCCTCATGCCTTTTGCACACAATGTATATAGACTCTTTTTTTTCTTTTCTTTTCTACTGTGTTATTGACTTGTTTATTTGGCCTAATCAAAATAGAGAATTAAAGCCTCTCTATGGCCAGGGTGTGACAGGCGTAGAAATAACCACCACTGAAATGTCATCCGTGGTTTCTGACATTCCTGTACAAAGGGGAATAGAAGAGGTAAACTATAGCAAAACCATAGGGGCGCTAAAAGACATGCAAGAGCATTTTTACCAATTCGGTTGTTGGTTTTCATTGTTTTGATACAAATCTCACTAGATTGGATGTGCTGTATGGTCGGGATGTCTCCCTAAAGCCCTCTAACCCCTTGACCCTGTAACTTTTCAGTGATATCGCCAAGGTGATAGCATAGCGGAGTATAAGCCAATTGGAAGAAAGAAAATGGTTTCAACAGTGTGCTGTTATTCTCTTTAACATTTTTTTTAGAAAAATTGTATTAAGAGTATTGGTAGTAGTATTTCATTCGGGAAATTGTTTATCTGGAAATCCTGAATCAGTAATTCCCAAAGCTAAACTGTTGTTCTGGTCTGTCCTCTGGTCTGTCCTCTCTCTCTCTCTCTCTCTCTCTCTCTCTCTCTCTCCCTCTCTCTCTCTCTCTCTCTCTCTCTCTCTCTCTCTCTCTCTCTCCCTCTCTCTCTCTCTCTCTCTCTCTCTCTCTCTCTCTCTCTCTCTCTCTCTCTCTCTCTCTCTCTCTCTATGGCGAAGCTGACTACAGATGGTATCAGCTGACTACAGATGGTATCAGCTGACTACAGATGGTATCAGGTGACTACAGATGGTATCAGCTGACTACAGATGGTATCAGCTGACTACAGATGGTATCAGCTGACTACAGATGGTATCAGCTGACTACAGATGGTATCAGTTGACTACAGATGGTATCAGCTGACTACAGATGGTATCAGCTGACTACAGGTGGTATCAGCTGACTACAGATGGTATCAGTGATACAGGTGGTATCAGTTGACTACAGATGGTATCAGCTGACTACAGATGGTATCAGCTGACTACAGATGGTATCAGCTGACTACAGGTGGTATCAGCTGACTACAGGTGGTATCAGCTGACTACAGATGGTATCAGTTGACTACAGATGGTCTCAGCTGACAACAGATGGTATCAGCTGACTACAGATGGTATCAGCTGACTACAGATGGTATCAGCTGACTACAGGTGGTATCAGTTGACTACAGATGGTATCAGCTGACTACAGATGGTATTAGCTGACTACAGATGGTATCAGTTGACTACAGATGGTATCAGCTGACTACAGATGGTATCAGTTGACTACAGATGGTATCAGTTGACTACAGATGGTCGCAAGATGCATGGAAGGGATATTTCGGCCGAAAACAGTGCGAACCTCATCCCCAACCGGCTGAAGTATGGGCGAAAACGTTATTCACTATGGCCCTGTCCTTCACCACTTCTACCGTGAGACCTGCGTCATATCTTCTCCACTCCACTGCATGAGCTGAGACATCTCATAGTAGGTGTTGACTGGGCCACAGAGGTGTGACAGAGTAGGAAGAAGTTGTCCCTAGCCACTGATCTGAGGTCAGATTAGGTCAAGTATAGGTCAAGAATCCTAGAAGGTAAGCTGATCCTAGACCTGTGCCTAAGGGCAACTTCTAACCCACAAAAGGTCACCGGCACGTTTTTCAGCAGGCCCCCATCCTGACCCCCATCCTGGCCCCCATCCTGACCCCCATCCTGGCCCCCATCCTGACCCCCATCCTGACCCCCATCCTGACCCCCATCCTGACCCCCATCCTGACCCCCATCCTGACCCCATCCTGACCCCCATCCTGACCCCCATCCTGACCCCTATCCTGACCCCCATCCTGACCCCCATCCTGACCCCCATCCTGACCCCCATCCTGACCCCCATCCTGACATTAGCCCCATCCTGACCCCCACTCTGATACATACTGACTGCTGATGCAAGCATAAATCTATGTTTCTGACTCTGATACATACTGACTGCTGATGCAAGCATAAATCTATGTTTCTGACTCTGATACATACTGACTGCTGATGCAAGCATAAATCATCCTGCTGATGCAAGCATAAATCTATGTTTCTGACTCTGATACATACTGACTGCTGATGCAAGCATAAATCTATGTTTCTGACTCTGATACATACTGACTGCTGATGCAAGCATAAATCTATGTTTCTGACTCTGATACATACTGACTGCTGATGCAAGCATAAATCTATGACTCTGATACATACTGACTGCTGATGCAAGCATAAATCTATGTTTCTGACTCTGATACATACTGACTGCTGATGCAAGCATAAATCTATGTTTCTGACTCTGATACATACTGACTGCTGATGCAAGCATAAATCTATGTTTCTGACTCTGATACATACTGACTGCTGATGCAAGCATAAATCTATGTTTCTGACTCTGATACATACTGACTGCTGATGCAAGCATAAATCTATGTTTCTGACTCTGATACATACTGACTGCTGATGCAAGCATATGTTTCTGACTCTGTTTCTGACTATGTTTCTGATACATACTGACTGCTGATGCAAGCATAAATCTATGTTTCTGACTCTGATACATACTGACTGCTGATGCAAGCATAAATCTATGTTTCTGACTCTGATACATACTGACTGCTGATGCAAGCATAAATCTATGTTTCTGACTCTGATACATACTGACTGCTGATGCAAGCATAAATCTATGTTTCTGACTCTGATACATACTGACTGCTGATGCAAGCATAAATCTATGTTTCTGACTCTGATACATACTGACTGCTGATGCAAGCATAAATCTATGTTTCTGACTCTGATACATACTGACTGCTGATGCAAGCATAAATCTATGTTTCTGACTCTGATACATACTGACTGCTGATGCAAGCATAAATCTATGTTTCTGACTCTGATACATACTGACTGCTGATGCAAGCATAAATCTATGTTTCTGACTCTGATACATACTGACTGCTGATGCAAGCATAAATCTATGTTTCTGACTCTGATACATACTGACTGCTGATGCAAGCATAAATCTATGACTCTGATACATACTGACTGCTGATTACTGACTGACTGCTGATGCAAGCATAAATCTATGTTTCTGACTCTGATACATACTGACTGCTGATGCAAGCATAAATCTATGTTTCTGACTCTGATACATACTGACTGCTGATGCAAGCATAAATCTATGTTTCTGACTCTGATACATACTCACTGCACATAAATCTATGTTTCTGACTCTGATACATACATGCAGATGAACATGTTTCACTGACTGATCCTGACATGGGCACATGTTTCTGACTCTGATACATACTCACTGCTGATGCAAGCATAAATCTATGTTTCTGACTCTGATACATACTCACTGCTGACAAGCATAAATCTATGTTTCTGACTCACGCAGATGAACACACGCACATGCACACACCATGCAGATGCATCCACACACACACACACACACGCACGCACACACACACACACACACACACACACACACACACACACACACACACACACACACACACACACACACACACACACACACACACACACACAAAAGAGAAGGAGAGAGAGACATGAATAAATAACTGATGCAGTAATGCAGATCGGCCTCTCAGGAGATGCACCCTGCGATGACAGAGCCAGCCACTTCTGCTCCAGTGGTTCTGGGTAATTGGGACATCCTGGTTCTGGCCAAACGCTTCTTCCTGGTTCCAGCCAAACACTTAGCTGTCTTGAATCTAACAGCGTCCTCTTCAACCAGTCCACATCACCTTTGCTTTCACATCTGACGGTACAAATCTCTGTGAAATCACCCCCATTCACACCTTCAGTGTCGCCCCTTGACTTTGAGAACGTATGAGAACGTATGAGAACGTATGAGAACGTGAGAACGTATGAGAACGTATGTGATCTGTGATTGTCCTGAGTGGGAAAGACCGAGAGGGACACACACACAGAGACAGAGACACACAGGGAGAGAGAGAAAGACAGAGAGGAGCCATCACCCCATCACACCATTCTTTTGTCTTCTGTGTGTGAAGAGAGAGAGGGGATTGGGGACCTGATGACCACTGGTGGCGTTTCAGCCACACGCCAGCAGACCACAGAGCTCAGCCATTGATTTCTGCTCAACAACATATTGGGCCATTTTTCACACAGGTCCCCCACTGGCCTCGTGCACTTGGCTTGTATGTATTCTGTCATTCTGCAGCGTGGGCCACCGTGCATCAGGTCTGGGGAACTATCGGCAGGATGGAAGAATGGATTGTGTGTGTGTGTGTGTGTGTGTGTGTGTGTGTGTGTGTGTGTGTGTGTGTGTGTGTGTGTGTGTGTGTGTGTGTGTGTGTGTGTGTGTGTGTGTGTGTGTGTGTGTGTGTGTGTGTGTGTGTGTGTGTGTGTCAGGTCTATAGTATAGTACATTCCCCGCTCCGAATCCCTTCACCCAGCTCACACACCCACATGATGGACGTGAGACATATGGGTTCTACATGGCCTGTGAGGGATGAAGATGAATGTGGTTTTCGACCTCCATTCTCAGGGCTAAACCAGGTCCCTCAAACATCTTCCCATAGCCTGACACTGAACCTGAGTATGAATGTGGATTCAACCTCCATTCTCAGAGCTAAACCAGGTCCCTCAAACATCTTCCCATAGCCTGACACTGAACCTGAGTATGAGATTGACAGAAAAGGTCCCAGATCAACTCTGTTAGCATTCCTCTGACACACACTCTGTCTCCAGGGAAACAGGAATTACCACCCCACACCACAGAACTATGTGGACCCTCGCTGTGTGTGTGTGTGTGTGTGTGTGTGTGTGTGTGTGTGTGTGTGTGTGTGTGTGTGTGTGTGTGTGTGTGTGTGTGTGTGTGTGTGTGTGTGTGTGTGTGTGTGTGTGTGTGTGTGCGTGCGTGCGTGCGTGCGTGCGTGCGTGCGTGTGTGTGTGTGTGGACCCAATTATCCCTAGTAAAAGGTTTGTGTCACGTGGTAGATGGATCATTTCAAGACTTCGCCGTACACACACACACACACACACACACACACACACACACACACACACACACACACACACACACACACACACACACACACACACACACACACACACACACACACACACACACACACACACACACACACACACACACACACAAGAGCAGAGAGGCATGTGGACTAGGAATCAACATACACACCAGAGACTGTTTAACGTCTACCGTATTGAGGATCGACACACACCAGAGACTGTTTAAAGTTTACCGTATTGAGGATCGACACACACCAGAGACTGTTTAACGTCTACCAGGGTTTCTGGACATTGGCCCGGCAGCATTTTAATTGACCGGACATTTGAGAAATTTACAAAAGCCATATGCATTGGGAGTGTAACCTGATTACGGTGTTCAGAATGACAGAAATCACATGTAGATTATGGTAATTCATATTATTAACAGAACATGCAAGTTCAGGATGGTCCATCTTATAAAATTCTGAAGTGCATTTTGAAGGTGTTAGAATACCTGTCCATATTTACTTTTCTTCAGCCAACAAGACACATAAGGAACAGCAAAATCACGAGCCTGTGTCAATCTATTATCCCCCATAGTAGAAAAATTGACCGTTTCTATTGGTCAGCTTGTCGAGAAGAAAATAGCCTATTACAAACAGACGATAGATCCCAAATTCATACAGGCCTATAGTCTACATTAAAAAAACAATGAGTCTGATGGAACAGATCAGAAAGTTCAGCTTAAAATGTTGAGAAACTACAATATTATTTATTCACGTTAAAAAGCACAGCAATGCGAACAAGGCAGTAGGCTATGTGTGAACATCCGTTGGCTACTGGACAATTATATAAAGTTGATATTAAATAATTAACTCCACGGGAACATTTTGGGCTAGGCTACTTTGACGCAAGGTAAGACATACCTCATAATATGTATTCAAATCTTCCGGTTTCAAACAATTAAGTTTATGTTTTCACACCGCCTCCAGCTCATTGCAAAGTGTTGTGTGAGACACTGAGGAAGCCATCCATTGCATTCTCTGTTTGAGAAACTGTAGCAGCAGTATGTCTGATAGTTACAGCTCAAAGGCTCTGTACGCTGTACGCTGTATGCTGTATGCTGTACGCTGTATGCTGTATGCTGTACGCTGTATGCTGTCTGCTGTATGCTGTACGCTGTACGCTGTACGCTGTATGCTGTATGCTGTACGCTGTATGCTGTATGTGTCATGTTTGTCATTTATTATCATGTCTTGTCCCTGTGCTCCCCATTCTGTTCGTTTCCCTCTGCTGGTCTTATTGGGTTCTTTCCCTCTTTCTATCCCTCTCTCTCCCCCTCCCCCTCTCACTCTCTCGCTCTCTCTTCTCTCTATCGTTCCGTTCCTGCTCCCAGCTGTTCCTATTCCCCTAATCATCATTTAGTCTTCCCACACCTGTTCCCGATCCTTTCCCCTGATTAGAGTCCCTATTTATTCCTTTGTGTTCCGTTCCTGTCCCGTCGGTTCCTTGTTTAGTATTCACCATGCTGTGATTGCGTTTCGCCCTGTCCTGTCGTGTTTTTGCTGTGATTGTGTATCGCCCTGTCCTGTCGTGTTTTTTTGCCTTCATCAGATGCTGCGTGTGAGCAGGTGTCTCTGTCAACTACGGCCTGCGCCTACCCAGCGACCTGCAGTCTGTGGCCGCTTCTCCAGTTATTCCCCTCTACAGACTAGAGGATTTTTGTTATTCCCTGTTTGGACTTAAATAAACTCTGTTTCTGTTAAGTCGCTTTTGGGTCCTCTTTCACCTGCATGACAGAAGGAACCGACCAAGGAATGGACCCAGCGACTTCAGACGCTCGTTACACTGCCGTCGAGATCCAAGGAGCCATGCTCGGCAGACACGAGCAGGAATTGTCTGCTGCTCGCCATGCCGTGGAGAACCTGGCCGCTCAGGTTTCCGACCTCTCTGGACAGTTCCAGAGTCTACGTCTCGTGCCACCTGTTACTTCCTGGCCTGCCGAGCCTCCAGAACCTAGGGTTAATAACCCACCTTGCTACTCCGGGCAGCCCACTGAGTGCCGCTCCTTTCTCACGCAGTGTGAGATTGTGTTCTCTCTCCAACCCAACACATACTCTAGAGAGAGAGCTCGGGTTGCTTACGTCATTTCACTCCTTACTGGCCGGGCTCGAGAATGGGGCACAGCTATCTGGGAGGCAAGGGCTGATTGCTCTAACAAATTCCAGAACTTTAAAGAGGAGATGATTCGGGTTTTTGACCGTTCAGTTTTTGGTGGGGAGGCTTCTAGGGCCCTGGCTTCCTTATGCCAAGGTGAACGGTCCATAACGGATTATTCTATTGAGTTTCGCACTCTTGCTGCCTCTAGTGAGTGGAACGAGCCGGCGCTGCTCGCTCGTTTTCTGGAGGGACTCCACGCAGTGGTTAAGGATGAGATTCTCTCCCGGGAGGTTCCTTCAGATGTGGACTCTTTGATTGCTCTCGCCATCCGCATAGAACGACGGGTAGATCTTCGTCACCGGGCTCGTGGAAGAGAGCTCGCATCAACGGTGTTTCCCTGCTCTGCATCGCAACCATCTCCCTCCTCTGGCTTTGAGACTGAGCCCATGCAGCTGGGAGGGATTCGCATCTCGAATAAGGAGAGGGAACGGAGGATCACCAACCGCCTGTGCCTCTATTGCGGAGTTGCTGGACATTTTGTTAATTCATGTCCAGTAAAAGCCAGAGCTCATCTGTAAGCGGAGGGCTACAGGTGAGCGCAACTACTCAAGTCTCTCCATCAAAGTCCTGTACTACTTTGTCGGTCCACCTACGCTGGACCGGTTCGGGTGCTACATGTAGTGCCTTGATAGACTCTGGGGCTGAGGGTTGTTTCATGGACGAAGCATGGGTTCGGAAACATGACATTCCTTTCAGAGAGTTAGAGAAGCCTACGCCCATGTTCGCCTTAGATGGTAGTCATCTTCCCAGTATCAGATTTGAGACACTACCTTTAACCCTCACAGTATCTGGTAACCACAGTGAGACTATTTCTTTTTTGATTTTCCGTTCACCGTTTACACCTGTTGTTTTGGGTCATCCCTGGCTAGTATGTCATAATCCTTCTATTAATTGGTCTAGTAATTCTATCCTATCCTGGAACGTTTCTTGTCATGTGAAGTGTTTAATGTCTGCCATCCCTCCCGTTTCTTCTGTCCCTACTTCTCAGGAGGAACCTGGCGATTTGACAGGAGTGCCGGAGGAATATCATGATCTGCGCACGGTCTTCAGTCGGTCCCGAGCCAACTCCCTTCCTCCTCACCGGTCGTATGATTGTAGTATTGATCTCCTTCCGGGGACCACTCCTCCTCGAGGTAGACTATACTCTCTGTCGGCTCCCGAACGTAAGGCTCTCGAGGATTATTTGTCTGTGTCTCTTGACGCCGGTACCATAGTGCCTTCTTCTTCTCCGGCCGGGGCGGGGTTCTTTTTGTTAAGAAGAAGGACGGTACTCTGCGCCCCTGCGTGGATTATCGAGGGCTGAATGACATAACGGTTAAGAATCGTTATCCGCTTCCCCTTATGTCATCAGCCTTCGAGATTCTGCAGGGAGCCAGGTGCTTTACTAAGTTGGACCTTCGTAACGCTTACCATCTCGTGCGCATCAGAGAGGGGGACGAGTGGAAAACGGCGTTTAACACTCCGTTAGGGCATTTTGAGTACCGGGTTCTGCCGTTCGGTCTCGCCAATGCGCCAGCTGTTTTTCAGGCATTAGTTAATGATGTTCTGAGAGACATGCTGAACATTTTTGTTTTTGTCTATCTTGACGATATCCTGATTTTTTCTCCGTCACTCGAGATTCATGTTCAGCACGTTCGAACGTGTTCTACAGCGCCTTTTAGAGAATTGTCTCTACGTAAAGGCTGAGAAGTGCTCTTTTCATGTCTCCTCCGTTACTTTTCTCGGTTCCGTTATTTCCGCTGAAGGCATTCAGATGGATTCCGCTAAGGTCCAAGCTGTCAGTGATTGGCCCGTTCCAAGGTCACGTGTCGAGTTGCAGCGCTTTTTAGGTTTCGCTAATTTCTATCGGCGTTTCATTCGTAATTTCGGTCAAGTTGCTGCCCCTCTCACAGCTCTTACTTCTGTCAAGACGTGTTTTAAGTGGTCCGGTTCCGCCCAGGGAGCTTTTGATCTTCTAAAAGAACGTTTTACGTCCGCTCCTATCCTCGTTACTCCTGACGTCACTAGACAATTCATTGTCGAGGTTGACCTTCAGAGGTAGGCGTGGGAGCCATTCTATCCCAGCGCTTCCAGTCTGACGATAAGGTTCATCCTTGCGCTTATTTTTCTCATCGCCTGTCGCCATCTGAGCGCAACTATGATGTGGGTAACCGTGAACTGCTCGCCATCCGCTTAGCCCTAGGCGAATGGCGACAGTGGTTGGAGGGGGCGACCGTTCCTTTTGTCGTTTGGACAGACCATAAGAACCTTGAGTACATCCGTTCTGCCAAACGACTTAATGCCCGTCAAGCTCGTTGGGCGTTGTTTTTCGCTCGTTTCGAGTTTGTGATTTCTTACCGTCCGGGTAGCAAGAACACCAAGCCTGATGCCTTATCCCGTCTGTTTAGTTCTTCTGTGGCTTCTACTGATCCCGAGGGGATTCTTCCTTATGGGCGTGTTGTCGGGTTAACAGTCTGGGGAATTGAAAGACAGGTTAAGCAAGCACTCACGCACACTGCGTCGCCGCGCGCTTGTCCTAGTAACCTCCTTTTCGTTCCTGTTTCCACTCGTCTGGCTGTTCTTCAGTGGGCTCACTCTGCCAAGTTAGCTGGTCATCCCGGTGTTCGAGGCACTCTTGCGTCTATTCGCCAGCGCTTTTGGTGGCCGACTCAGGAGCGTGACACGCGCCGTTTCGTGGCTGCTTGTTCGGACTGCGCGCAGACTAAGTCGGGTAACTCTCCTCCTGCCGGTCGTCTCAGACCGCTCCCCATTCCTTCTCGACCATGGTCTCACATTGCCTTAGACTTCATTACCGGTCTGCCTTTGTCTGCGGGGAAGACTGTGATTCTGACGGTTGTCGATAGGTTCTCTAAGGCGGCACATTTCATTCCCCTCGCTAAACTTCCTTCCGCTAAGGAGACGGCACAAATCATTATTGAGAATGTATTCAGAATTCATGGCCTCCCGTTAGACGCCGTTTCAGACAGAGGCCCGCAATTCACGTCACAGTTTTGGAGGGAGTTCTGTCGTTTGATTGGTGCGTCCGTCAGTCTCTCTTCCGGGTTTCATCCCCAGTCTAACGGTCAAGCAGAGAGGGCCAATCAGACGATTGGTCGCATACTACGCAGCCTTTCTTTCAGAAACCCTGCGTCTTGGGCAGAACAGCTCCCCTGGGCAGAATACGCTCACAATTCGCTTCCTTCGTCTGCTACCGGGTTATCTCCGTTTCAGAGTAGTCTGGGTTACCAGCCTCCTCTGTTCTCATCCCAGCTTGCCGAGTCCAGCGTTCCCTCCGCTCAAGCGTTTGTCCAACGTTGTGAGCGCACCTGGAGGAGGGTGAGGTCTGCACTTTGCCGTTACAGGGCACAGACGGTGAGAGCCGCCAATAAACGCAGGATTAAGAGTCCAAGGTATTGTTGCGGCCAGAGAGTGTGGCTTTCCACTCGCAACCTTCCTCTTACGACAGCTTCTCGTAAGTTGACTAAAATGAGAACTTGTTCATTGGTCCGTTCCGTGTCTCCCAGGTCGTCAATCCTGTCGCTGTGCGACTGCTTCTTCCGCGACATCTTCGTCGCGTCCATCCTGTCTTCCATGTCTCCTGTGTTAAGCCCTTTCTTCGCACCCCCGTTCGTCTTCCCTCCCCCCTCCCGTCCTTGTCGAGAGCGCACCTATTTACAAGGTACATAAGATCATGGACATGCGTTCTCGGGGACGGGGTCACCAATACTTAGTGGATTGGGAGGGTTACGGTCCTGAGGAGAGGAGTTGGGTTCCGTCTCGGGACGTGCTGGACCGTTCACTCATCGATGATTTCCTCCGTTGCCGCCAGGATTCCTCCTCGAGTGCGCCAGGAGGCGCTCGGTGAGTGGGGGTACTGTCATGTTTGTCATTTATTATCATGTCTTGTCCCTGTGCTCCCCATTCTGTTCGTTTCCCTCTGCTGGTCTTATTGGGTTCTTTCCCTCTTTCTATCCCTCTCTCTCCCCCTCCCCCTCTCACTCTCTCGCTCTCTCTTCTCTCTATCGTTCCGTTCCTGCTCCCAGCTGTTCCTATTCCCCTAATCATCATTTAGTCTTCCCACACCTGTTCCCGATCCTTTCCCCTGATTAGAGTCCCTATTTATTCCTTTGTGTTCCGTTCCTGTCCTGTCGGTTCCTTGTTTAGTATTCACCATGCTGTGATTGCGTTTCGCCCTGTCCTGTCGTGTTTTTGCTGTGATTGTGTATCGCCCTGTCCTGTCGTGTTTTTTTGCCTTCATCAGATGCTGCGTGTGAGCAGGTGTCTCTGTCAACTACGGCCTGCGCCTACCCGAAGCGACCTGCAGTCTGTGGCCGCTTCTCCAGTTATTCCCCTCTACAGACTAGAGGATTTTTGTTATTCCCTGTTTGGACTTAAATAAACTCTGTTTCTGTTAAGTCGCTTTTGGGTCCTCTTTCACCTGCATGACAGTATGCTGTCTGCTGTACGCTGTGCGCTGTACGCTGTACGCTGTATGCTGTACGCTGTACGCTAACGGAAACTCTGGTGTCTACCTTATTGGGAATCAACACACACCGGAGACTGTATAGTGTCTACCTTATTGGGAATCAACACACACCGGAGACTGTATAGTATCTACCTTATTGAGAATCAACACACACCGGAGACTGTATAGTATCTACCTTATTGGGAATCAACACACACCGGAGACTGTATAGTATCTACCTTATTGGGAATCAACACACACCGGAGACTGTATAGTGTCTACCTTATTGGGAATCAACACACACCGGAGACTGTATAGTATCTACCTTATTGGGAATCAACACACACCGGAGACTGTATAGTGTCTACCTTATTGGGAATCAACACACACCGGAGACTGTATAGTATCTACCTTATTGAGAATCAACACACACCGGAGACTGTATAGTATCTACCTTATTGGGAATCAACACACAGCTCCAATTAGGCCTGCAGAGAGACAGGCACACATCCACACTCTTTCTCTCCAACACTCTCACTACCACTCTCTGGTGTTTACCAAACGAGAGCAGAAATGAACATATTTATTTTAACCTCACAAAGTGGTCTGCGGAATGGGACACCAGGTGAGGGTCCAAGCGTCCGAGCTGCACAGTTAGCTCCCTCCGTCTAGCTGAAGCATGACAACATCATGTCTCAGACAGGACAAATCTCACGCCATTTCCTTTTTACATCCCTTCATCACGTCCGGTACAAGTTGTTCAGCTTGTAAGATGACAATACAGGATAACAGAAACTTCCAGAACTATAAAACTCTACAAAAACAACCTCACCGTCCGGTGTCTCTAGTTCACGTCTGTCAAGAAGCTGATCTAGACTCTAGACTTTGGGAGTAGCAGACAGACTGTCTCAGTCGAAGGAGGCTCAGTCCGACAGAGGATATGAGGACAGATCCTGTCTGTCAAGAAGCTGATCTAGACTCTAGACTTTGGGAGTAGCAGACAGACTGTCTCAGTCGAAGGAGGCTCAGTCCGACAGAGGATATGAGGACAGATCCTGTCTGTCAAGAAGCTGATCTAGACTCTAGACATTGGGAGTAGCAGACAGACTGTCTCAGTCGAAGGAGGCTCAGTCCGACAGAGGATATGATGACAGATCCTGTCTGTCAAGAAGCTGATCTAGACTCTAGACTTTGGGAGTAGCAGACAGACTGTCTCAGTCGAAGGAGGCTCAGTCCGACAGAGGATATGAGGACAGATCCTGTCTGTCAAGAAGCTGATCTAGACTCTAGACTTTGGGAGTAGCAGACAGACTGTCTCAGTCGAAGGAGGCTCAGTCCGACAGAGGATATGAGGACAGATCCTGTCTGTTATGTCAGTCACATCTCTGGCAGCATTTAAAGCTCCAACTCTCTTCAAGGAGGAAGTGAGATAGTTTTGAGGGAGGCTCCTTCAGGGCCGGAGAGTGTTTGTCCCACTGTCTGACACTCTCCACCTCTGTCAGACCCCCTCAGTGGCACTACCAGGAACAGTGTGTGCACATTCATAAAAATTCACTGCGTCCCTTTGTCCCCCCTCCCTCTTCCCCCTCTTCACTGCCGCCTTTGTACCTAGGGCTGTTGCAGTGACCATAGGTAATTACGCTTCTCCAAGCTCTGATGCTGTTGATGGTAGTTAGTAGCCTAACAAACTTCCTAACTGCCTGGTACTCAGCACTCTATTGTCCCTCCAATCACTCTGACATCAATGCAAATGTATTCAAAAATCTAATCAAGCACTTCATGAGAGCCCATGAGCTCATGTTGCGTCACATTTCTATAGGCTACGCAAAACAGAGTCATGGCCTCAGCTTTCTATAGGCTAGGCCTACAATATTTATTTCTCAACTTTCCTAATATTAAGCACATTACTTGTCTTTTCAAACATCTGCTATCTGAGCAGCTAACCGATCGCTGCAGCTGTACATAGTCTATCGGTAAATAGCCCACCCATTTTTACCTACCTCATCCCCATACTGTTTTTATTTATTTACTTTTCTGCTCTTTTGCACACCAATATCTCTACCTGTACATGACCATCTGATAATTTATCACTCCAGTGTTAATCTGCAAAATTGTAATTATTCGCCTACCTCCTCATGCCTTTTGCACACAATGTATATAGACTCCCCTTTTTTCTACTGTGTTATTGACTTGTTAATTATTTACTCCATGTGTAACTCTGTGTTGTCTGTTCACACTGCTATGCTTTATCTTGGCCAGGTCGCAGTTGCAAATTAGAACTTGGTTAAATACCTGGTTAAATAAAGGTGAAATAAAATGAGAACTTGTTGTCAACTAGCCTACCTGGTTAAATAAAGGTGAAATAAAATGAGAACTTGTTGTCAACTAGCCTACCTGGTTAAATAAAGGTGAAATAAAATGAGAACTTGTTCTCAACTTGCCTACCTGGTTAAATAAAGGTGAAATAAAATGAGAACTTGTTCTCAACTAGCCTACCTGGTTAAATAAAGGTGAAATAAAATGAGAACTTGTTCTCAACTAGCCTACCTGGTTAAATAAAGGTGAAATAAAATGAGAACTTGTTCTCAACTTGCCTACCTGGTTAAATAAAGGTGAAATAAAATGAGAACTTGTTCTCAACTTGCCTACCTGGTTAAATAAAGGTGAAATAAAATGAGAACTTGTTCTCAACTAGCCTACCTGGTTAAATAAAGGTGAAATAAAATGAGAACTTGTTCTCAACTTGCCTACCTGGTTAAATAAAGGTGAAATAAAATGAGAACTTGTTGTCAACTAGCCTACCTGGTTAAATAAAGGTGTTCTCAACTAGCCTACCTGGTTAAATAAAGGTGTTCTCAACTAGCCTACCTGGTTAAATAAAGGTGTTCTCAACTTGCCTACCTGGTTAAATAAAGGTGTTCTCAACTTGCCTACCTGGTTAAATAAAGGTGTTCTCAACTAGCCTACCTGGTTAAATAAAGGTGTTCTCAACTAGCCTACCTGGCCTGTTCTCAACTTGCCTACCTGGTTAAATAAAGGTGTTCTCAACTAGCCTACCTGGTTAAATAAAGGTGTTCTCAACTTGCCTACCTGGTTAAATAAAGGTGTTCTCAACTAGCCTACCTGGCTGGCATGAAAATGAACCACGGGGAAAAGTGTCCTCCATTCGTTATTTAAGTGCATAAACACATTGTTTTCCAGCTGCCCGTGTTTTGATACAGGTGTATGATAATGGTCCATTCTAAATCAAAACTCATTTCACACATATGTCCTTTAGTATGTATAAAAACAAGATTAAATCACAAATAGTCTGATGGGTGACAATATTTTTTGCGACTTTTTCAAATCAAGAGTCGCGCACCTCGTGGAGCCGAGCCCATAGTCCTACAGTATAGTAAGTACAGTAAGCATAATTAAGCACATTAATCTGATTTTTTATTTGTATTTATTTATTTCACCTTTATTTAACCAGGTAGACCAGTTGAGAACACCTTTATTTAACCAGGTAGGCAAGTTGAGAACACCTTTATTTAACCAGGTAGACCAGTTGAGAACACCTTTATTTAACCAGGTAGACCAGTTGAGAACACCTTTATTTAACCAGGTAGACCAGTTGAGAACACCTTTATTTAACCAGGTAGACCAGTTGAGAACACCTTTATTTAACCAGGTAGACCAGTTGAGAACACCTTTATTTAACCAGGTAGACCAGTTGAGAACACCTTTATTTAACCAGGTAGACCAGTTGAGAACACCTTTATTTAACCAGGTAGACAAGTTGAGAACACCTTTATTTAACCAGGTAGACCAGTTGAGAACACCTTTATTTAACCAGGTAGACCAGTTGAGAACACCTTTATTTAACCAGGTAGACCAGTTGAGAACACCTTTATTTAACCAGGTAGACCAGTTGAGAACACCTTTATTTAACCAGGTAGACCAGTTGAGAACACCTTTATTTAACCAGGTAGACAAGTTGAGAACACCTTTATTTAACCAGGTAGACCAGTTGAGAACACCTTTATTTAACCAGGTAGACCAGTTGAGAACACCTTTATTTAACCAGGTAGACCAGTTGAGAACACCTTTATTTAACCAGGTAGACAAGTTGAGAACACCTTTATTTAACCAGGTAGACAAGTTGAGAACACCTTTATTTAACCAGGTAGACAAGTTGAGAACACCTTTATTTAACCAGGTAGACAAGTTGAGAACACCTTTATTTAACCAGGTAGACAAGTTGAGAACACCTTTATTTAACCAGGTAGACAAGTTGAGAACACCTTTATTTAACCAGGTAGACAAGTTGAGAACACCTTTATTTAACCAGGTAGACAAGTTGAGAACACCTTTATTTAACCAGGTAGACAAGTTGAGAACACCTTTATTTAACCAGGTAGGCAAGTTGAGAACACCTTTATTTAACCAGGTAGACAAGTTGAGAACACCTTTATTTAACCAGGTAGGCAAGTTGAGAACACCTTTATTTAACCAGGTAGACAAGTTGAGAACACCTTTATTTAACCAGGTAGACAAGTTGAGAACACCTTTATTTAACCAGGTAGACAAGTTGAGAACACCTTTATTTAACCAGGTAGGCTAGTTGAGAACACCTTTATTTAACCAGGTAGGCTAGTTGAGAACACCTTTATTTAACCAGGTAGGCTAGTTGAGAACACCTTTATTTTTATTTAACCAGGTAGGCTAGTTGAGAACACCTTTATTTAACCAGGTAGGCTAGTTGAGAACACCTTTATTTAACCAGGTAGGCTAGTTGAGAACACCTTTATTTAACCAGGTAGGCTAGTTGAGAACACCTTTATTTAACCAGGTAGGCTAGTTGAGAACACCTTTATTTAACCAGGTAGGCTAGTTGAGAACACCTTTATTTAACCAGGTAGGCTAGTTGAGAACAAGTTCTCATTTACAATTGCGACCTGGTCAAGATAAAGCAAAGCAGTTCGACACATACAACAACACAGAGTTACACATGGAGTAAAACAAACATACAGTCAATAACACAATAGGAAAAAAATCTATATACAGTGTGTGCAAATGAGGTGTGATTAGGGAGGTAAGGTAATAAATAGGCCGTAGTGGCGAAGTAATTACAATTTAGAAATTAAACACTGGAGTGATAGATGTGCAGAAGATGAATGTGCAAGTATAGATACTGGGGTGCAAAGGAGTACATTTTTGTATTTTTTAAATAACAATATGGGGATGAGTTAGTTGGATGGGCTATTTACAGATGGGCTATGTACAGATGCAGTGATCTGTGAGCTGCTCTAACAGCCGATGCTTAAAGTTAGTGAGGGAGATATGAGTCTCCAGCTTCAGTGATTTTACGATTCGTTCCAGTCATTTTGCAGCAGAGAACTGGGGGTGTAGAGCTTTTACAAGGGGTGTAGAGCCTAAATGGCATATATAAGCAGCATATGACTTTCAAGTTTGGAGATCATTTTTCACCACAAAAATGCACCTTTATAATAAAAGTATTACATGCATAATCACATTTGTGGTCACTTTTGATACTGGTGTTTTCTCGCTAATTGAACATTAGAGCTTATAGCCTACTACCATGTGCGCATTGCTACATTTATTATGTGAAGAAATAGCCTAATAGGATATCAACATTTTAAGCTAAACATTCTGATCTGTTGCATCAGCCACATTGCGTAAAAAAGTTTTATTTGATGCTAGTGGTTGTATTCATTTGGGATTTATCATATCCCCAATGGTCTCAGATTCTGTCTGGAATATTAATTTCTCGCACATAGTAGATTAACATAGGCTACTGCTTTTGTTGTTTGTTAGGCCTACTCATCTTGTTGGCTGACAAAAAGTAAATATGGACAGGTCCTCCTATATCTTCAATATACACTTCGGAATAGGATAAGTTGCACAGTTGCTCCCACGATGTGTCTGTCTTCACTTGTAGCCTGTGAGAAAGACCCAATCACGTGACAGAGCGCACACAACTCAGGGAGAAGAGCACAACGGCCAGCAGCCCCAAAATACATGTTTTTTAGGGTGCATTACGGCCACACAAAGGGGATGCCGCAGTGAAATTTGAGGATTTATCAAGTGCTTGTCGAACTGTGAATGAGAGACTGATGAAGTGTGAACAACCTACGTAAAAACAAAAACAAAGCAGAGCTCATGCCTTTCAAGCGACTTTTTCAAATGATCATTAGAGTTTCATCATGCAGCCTGACAATGTATTAAACATCTAAACATACAGCCCAATGTTTGTAGAACAACTAAAGTCACATGAATAACTCTAAATGAAGCATATAGGAGGACCAGTGTCTTTGTTTACCCCTCAACATAGAATAGCTGCATGTGTTCACTCTCTCAAATCATTTGGAGAAAATATTTATATTTTATTCAGCTTTGTTCAATTGTATTCTTCATACTATAATATAAAACAATGCCACTGAATTATAAGCAAATCTTGTCTGCTAAATGAACTAGTGTAGCCCACAGCCACTTGGCATAGCCAGATCAGGACCTAACATAAGATAACAACTCAGAGTATGCTTTGCTGTTCCTCTGAAATAGAATGTTTCTTTAGACCCACTTGTAGGTTGTGCGGAAGCCAGGAGATGATCAATGTGTTTATGTTCAGTAATGGTCAAGTACCGTGACACTGACAGTTATTTGCTTGACAATCATCGGTTGACTACATTTCGTGACCGCCACAGCCCTATCTGTACCCTACTCCCCCATAATGGAACAGTGACAGCTGTTGATGCACACCATTTTCTGACACTCCTCAGGGCTTCTGGGTAATCCATGCTACAGTACAGTACGTGTCCGAAATTAACCACAGCCTACAGATACCATCACAATATCACTATGGATTGGGCCTCTTTCTCCCTCTCTCTCCCACTCTCTCACTCTCTCTCGCTCACTCACATGCAATTTGAATGGCTAAGTGACAGTGATGGGGACAGAAAAATAACAAGAGTCCTCTATTTGGAAACCAGGCTAACCTAAATGCACTTTGTTATCCCTGCAGTGAGACATCAACCAATGATATTCCCCCTGAAACCATTTAGGAAAGCTGTCAGGAATATGAAGTGTCACTGGTGTCACTCTGTGGGGAAAATTGCCAATTTTCTAGACTAAGCTAGGCTCTCGTAAGATGCAGTCTAGTCATATAGTGGTACAGTATGACTTTGTATGACTCTGAGCCTCCCTGTTTCTTTGACTGCCCATTTTTTAATAGACTCCTAGCCTCTGGCTTCTAGCCTCTAGCACAAGGTTCCCGAACTGGCAGACCGCTGGGCAGAATTTGGCATGCAGGTAGTTTATTTGGCCCCCCCTAGGTGTTTTTCTAACTTCTAGCTTCTATCTTCTAGCTTTTATCTTCTAGCCTCTAGCTTCTAGCATATAGGTTGTAGTTTCTACCCTCTAGCTTTTAGCCTATAGCTTCTAGTTTCTAGGCCCTAGCATTTAGCCTCTAGCCTCTAGCTTCTAGTCTCTGGCTTCTAGCCTCTTCCTTCTGGTTTCCAGCCTATAGCTTTTAGATTCTAGCCTCTACATTCTAGACTCTAGCTTTTAGCTTCTAGCCTCTAGTTTAATAGCGTTTAGCCACTAGCTTCTAGGCTCTAGCTTTGAACCTCTAGCGTATAGCTTCTAGTATCTAGTATATAGCTTCTAGGCTCTAGCCTCTAACCCAAGGTTCCCCAACAGGTGGCCCACGAGCAGGATTTGGCCTGCAGGTGGTTTTATTTGGCCCCCCAGGTGTTTTTTGTAAATGTTAATTGACTGCAAAAGCACCAGGAAATCCGCTCCAAGTGATTTTAATTTTGTAAATCTGCTCCCAAGTATTCCCACATATAAGAGAGACACGTGATCGTACACAAATGTAAGCAAGGTTTGAAATTATCATGCTTTAGTCAAATATTAAATCTGTTTAGGCTTCTTGTAGTCAATTTGCAGTCTACTGTATTGTACAACTTATTTGTAGTTATATTCCGGACCCAAGATTATCCGCTCAAGAAAAAAAATGTCCTGCGGCTGAATGTAGTTGATGATCCCTGCTCTATGCTCTAGGTTCTAGTCTCTAGCTTCTAGCCTCTACCCGCAAGCCTCTGGGCTCTAGGCTTTAGCTTCTAGCCTCTAGCTTCTAGTTTTTAGCTTCAAGCCTATAGCTTTTAGCTTCAATATTCTAGCCTGTAGCTTTTAGCCTCTAGGCTCTAGCTTTACACTTCTAGCCTCTAGCTTTTAGCCTCTAGCCTGTAGACTCTAGCTTTTAGCATCTAGCTTCTAGCCTCTAGCGTCTACCCTCTAGCTCTTAGCTTCTAGGCTCTAGCCTCTAGCCTCTAGCTTCTACCCACTAGCACTTAACTTCTAGGCTCTAGCCTTTAGTCTCTAGCCTCTAGCTCTTAGCTTCTAGCCTCTAGCCTCCAACCTCTAGCCCAGGGTTCCCCAACTGGCGGCCACGGTGGTTTTATTTGGCCACCCAGGTGTTTTTGTAAAATGTTCATTGTTGGACAAAAAACATGGTAAAAACACCAGGAAATCAGCTCTAAGTGATTTTAATTTAGGACATCTGTTCGCATACATAAGAGAGACACGTGATTGTAAACAAATGTAGCAAGTTTTGAAATGTTTAGGCTTCTTGAGGTCAATTTACAGTATACACATTTTCAGTCTACTTGGAATTACTATGTTCCGGTTCCCCCAATTATCTGCTCTAGCATCTAGGCTTTAGTCTCTAGTCTGTAGTGTCTAGTCTCTAGCCCCTAGGCTCTAAACTCTAGCCTCCTAGCTCTGGCCTAGAATCTAGGCTCTAGAATGTTGTCTCTAGGCTCTAGGCTATAGGCACTAAACTCTAGCATCCTAGCTCTAGTCTGTAGAATCTAGGCTCTAGAATGTAGGCTCTAGGCTCTAGTCTCTAGCATCTAGTCTTTAGTCTTTAGTCTCTAGTCTGTAATGTCTAGCCTATAGCCGTTAGGCTCTAGGTTATAGGCACTATTCTCTAGACTGTAGCCTCTATTCTCCAGACTCTAGCATCTAGTTTCTAGACTGTTCTCTGTCTAGGCTCAAGCCTCTATCCTCTAGGCACTAGCCTCTATTCTCCAGACTCTATTCTCCAGACTCTATTCTCTAGTGTCTAGACTCTAGCCTCTATTCTCTATCCTCCAGTCTCTATACTCTAGTGTCTAGGCTCTATTCTGTAGGGAGGCTCTAGGCTCTAGCCTCTAGCATCTAGTCTTTAGTCTTTAGTCTCTAGTCTGTAGTCTGTAGTGTCTAGCCTCTAGGCTTTAGGCTCTAGCCTCTAGGTTATAGGCTCTATTCTCTAGTCTGTAGCTTCTATTCTCCAGACTCTAGCATCTAGTTTCTAGACTCTAGTCTCTATTCTCTATCCTCCAGGCTCTATACTCTAGTGTCTAGGCTCTATTCTCTAGGGAGGCTCTAGGCTCTATTCTCTATCCTCCAGCCTCTATACTCTAGTCTCTAGGCTCTATTCTCTAACTCCAGCCTCTATTCTCTATTCTCTAGTGTCTAGGCTCTATTATCTAGTGTCTGGGCTCTATTCTCTAACTCCAGCCTCTATTCTCTAGTGTCTGGGCTCTATTCTCTAACTCCAGCCTCTATTCTCTTGTGTCTGGGCTCTATTCTCTAACTCCAGCCTCTATTCTCTAGTGTCTGGGCTCTATTCTCTAACTCCAGCCTCTCTTCTCTAGTGTCTGGGCTCTATTCTCTAACTCCAGCCTCTATTCTCTAGTGTCTAGGCTCTAGGCTCTAACTCCAGCCTCGCTGCAATGCAAGAAAATCCCCCAAAATATACATTTTCTAGTTTGAGATCTTGGGTTTTCATCACTTCTCCTTTCTTACCCTCATTTTTTCAATCTCTCCACTCTCCCTTTTCTCTCAAATCCCAAGCCATAGAATTAGGAAAAGATAAGTGAAAAATCGAGAGATGAAGACAGAGAGGGGGATCGAGGCACAGAGAAAAAGAGAGCGAGAGAGAGAGAGAGAGAGAGAGAGAGAGAGAGAGAGAGAGAGAGAGAGAGAAATAGAGAGGGGCAGAAAGAGAGAGAGAGAAAGAGAGAGAGAGGGGAGAGAGAGAGAGAGAGGGGGAGAGAGAGAGAGAGAGAGGGAGAGAGAGAGAGAGAGAGAGAGAGAGAGAGAGAGAGAGAGAGAGAGAGAGAGAGAGAGAGAGAGAGAGAGAGAGAGAGAGAGAGAGAGAAAGTTTTGAGTGTGTATAGATCACATAATTATCCTCAGGCTGGCCGCTGGCTGCCTCACTGAACTGAGCTGTGCTGAGGAGGGGAGGGGTGGGGGAGGGGGGTAGTGGATGAGGCAGTAGGACTGGCTTTGGGGGAGAATCTCTATCGATCTATTCATTCGCCGTCATTATTTGTCTGCCTGCCTGTCTGCCTGTCCGCCTGCTTGTCTGCCTATCTGTCTGCCTATCTGTCTGCCTGGAAACACAACAAGCTGAGGATTTCCCATCCATCCCTCATAGCAACAATGTTACAGCACAGCCATTGTAACACAGTAGACTGGAGAGATATAGGAATATATAGCATTACTGCAGGATACTGTGCAATGGAGTCTGCATGAAATCACTGTAGCTAAAGCACTTACTGTTTCTGTTTATTGTTTAGTTATTTAGTATTCTATCCCCTCCCTCTTTCCCCTTTTAGAGTATTTGCTGTCTCAGCTACACAACAGGACAGTCTCCCCCCTCATGCCTCTTTCTCCCCCCGTATCGGATCAGCAACTAGGGGCTTTAGGGTCACCTTACTGAACTGCCATCTCCCTACTTATCCACACACACACACACACACACACACACACACACACACACACACACACACACACACACACACACACACACACACACACACACACACACACACACACACACACACACACACACACACACACACACACACACACACACACACACACACACACACACACACACACACACACACACACACACACACACACACACACACACCCACACACACACACACCATTCTCCTCCACTTCCTCCCAGTCACGATCAATCAATTTATGGTGTCTGGCTCAGGGTCTCACTGCAGCAGTTAGCAAGGAAGAGGAGGGAGAGGAGAGGAGGAGGGAAGGAGGAGGGAGATGAAGAGAGCATCATAAAAATAGTCTCTATTGTGATGTTAATATTTATGGCAGTGTTAGTGCAGGATGGAAGACCCTATAGATCAGAAGGGTGGCATTTGTCACACAGGGAGAGAAGGCAGGAGGAGAAATGGAGGGGAGGAGAGGAGGGAGAGAGGAGAAGAGGGGAAGAGCAGGGGGAGAGGATGAGGAGAGGATGAGGAGAGGGGGAGAGGATGAGGAGAGGATGAGGAGAGGATGAGGAGAGGGGAAGAGCAGGGGGACAGGATGAGGAGAGGATGAGGAGAGAGGGAGAGCAGGGGGAGAGGATGAGGAGACGGGGAGAGGATAAGGAGAGGATGAGGAGAGAGGGAGAGGATGAGGAGAGGGGGAGGAGAGGATGAGGAGAGGATGAGGAGAGGGGGAGAGGATGAGGAGAGGAGAAGGAGAGGGGGAGAGGATGAGGAGAGCAGGAGGAGAGGATGTGGAGAGGAGGGGGAGAGGATGTAGAGAGGAGGGGGAGAGGATGTAGAGAGGAGGAGAGCAGGGGGAGAGGATGATGAGAGGATTAGGAGAGCAGGAGGAGAGCAGGAGGAGAGGATGAGGAGAGGATTAGGAGAGCAGGAGGAGAGCAGGAGGAGAGGAGGGGAAAGGGGGAGAGGGGGGGAGAGGGGAGGAGTGGGAGAGGATGAGGAGAGTAGGAGGAGAGGATGAGGAGAGCAGGAGGAGAGGGGGAGAGGGGGAGAGCAGGGGGAGAGGAGGAGAAGGGGAGAGGACCTAGTTGATGATCCCTGCTTCAGTCTCTAGCCTCTAGTTTCAAAGGAGAACTGGAACACGCTGTCGTACACATCGATCCAGAGCATCCAAAAGATGCTCAACAGGTGACATGTCTGGTGAGTATGCAGGCCATGGAAGAACTGGGCCATTTTCAGCTACCAATTGTGTACAGATCCTTGCGACATGGGGCTGTGCATTATCATGCTGAAACATGAGGTGATGGCTGCAGATGATTAGCAGGACAACGGGCCTCAGGATCTCGTCATGGTATCTCTGTGCATTCAAATTGCCATCGATAATATGCAATTGTGTATGTTGTTCATGCCTGTCCATACCATAACCCACCGCCACCATGCGGCACTCTGTTCACAATGTTGACATCAGCAAACCGCTCACCCACACACCATACAAGTTGTCTGCAGTTATGAGGCCAGTTGGTCGTACTGCCAAATTCTCTAAATCGATGTTGGTAGAGAGAGAAATTAACATTCAGTTCTCTGGCAACAGCTCTGGTGGACATTCCTGCAGTCAGCGTGCCAATTCCACGCTCTCTCAAAATATGAGACTTCTGTGGTATTGTGTTGTGTGACAAAACTGCACATTTTAGAGTGGCTTTTTATTGTCCCCAGCACAAGGTGCACCTATGTAAGGATCCTGCTGTTTAATCAGCTTCTTGATATACTACACCTGTCAGGTGGATGGATTATCTTGGCAAAGGAGAAATACTCACTAACAGGGATGTAAACACATTTTTGCACAACATTTGAGAGAGATAAGCTTTTTGTACGAATGGAACATTCCTGGGATCTTTTATTTCAGCTCATGAAACCCAGGGACCAACATATTACATGTTGCGTTTATATGTTTGTTCAGTATAGTATCATAACAAAGCCATCTACATCCCATTAGAGATTTCAAAGTGCTTGTTTTAATATAATTACCAGTCTGTTTAAGCTGGGGTTAAAGGCCTGTCAGCCCGCTACAGTCAAGGCAACCAGCTCTCCAAAATTGAAAGTCTATGTTTCAATTTGGCCACTCGCTTTAATCTGCTTGGGATTGTTATAAAGCGATTGGCCGATGGTTATTCTTAGAAGCTAAGGCTAATATTGGAGAACTGGGCCAAAATGAGTGTGTTATGTCAAACTTAATAAATGTAGCTAACATCCACAACAGCTTTTCATAGACACACAACTGACTGAATGGATCAAATAACTCTGTTTATTTTTAGAAGCTAAGTCTTATATTGGACAACTGGTGCCAAAAGGACTGTGTGTTATTTTCAAACCTAATCAATGTAACAAACGGCCACAGCAGCTTTTCATAGACGCACAACGGAAGGAATCAATCAAACAGCACTTGATCATATAACATTTGGTCGAACACAACTTGAGCTAAATGGATCACTCATTGTAGTAAGGCACGCAATGGCATAATAATGTAACTGCAATAATCAGCATTCTCTCCCTCCCTACCACCAGATAGCACTGTGAGCCTATCCCCCGTCTATGAGCCAATGGTATATTCCCCTGTATTGATCTGTGAGAGAATCTGGTTCAGGTCAATCCATTTATCCCTGTCATGGGACTATGTGTGGCACAGTGTTGATTACAGAGTCCTCAACACACCGCGGGACACACACACACGCACGCACGCACGCACGCACACACACACACACACACACACACACACACACACACACACACACACACACACACACACACACACACACACACACACACACACACACACACACACACACACACACACACACACACACACACACACACACACACGCACACACGCACACACGCACACATGCACACACACACACACCCACACACACACAGTCGCCTACCTCAGATACAAGTTAAATAGATCAATACATTACCAGGCCTTTAGGTCCCACCATGGACAGGACAAACCTTATCATGGGTCTCACACTGTATCCTCATCTGAATTCATTGAGCGTCAGCTACTGTAGCTAGCAATCAGGTCTATGGAGTTGTAGATGTGGTATCTTACAGTATTTGGTAGTGCTACTCATTCTTATACGGAAGAAAATCTAGCATTAAGACCTGGGTATATTAGGTTTCCAGAATCATTCCAGAATCATTCCAGAATCATTCCAGAATCATTCCAGAGCCTCTGGATTGGGGATTCCAGCTCTTGGGATAGGCTAGTAGTAAAATGATCAAGATAATTCTAGTTCTACACTATAACATAGGATGGAGCAGTCATGAAGAACCAACTGTTCTCTGTTTGACATACAGGCCCATACAGGCTCCCCTGCCTCTTTATCTCTCCCAGAGCAGGTCCCAGACCAGTGACTGTAGGCCTGAGATGAAAGCATTGCTGATTCTCTATGTCCATAGGCCACAGCTGTGACTTCATAGGAATGGAAGGGGAGTGGAGAGGGAACAGAAACAAGGGATTGGTTGGGTCTCCTTTGGGTCACCTCATGGGTTTAGCGGGTGCAGTTTACAGCCTTCAGATAGGCTCCTCCCCCTTGTTGAGCAGGGTAAAACTATGTTCTATATTCATGTCAACGGTCATCAACCGCTTCACGGTTGTAGAGCCTCACATTTTCTCGTTTAAAAAACGATATAACAAATATAGGCATATTTTTAAGGCCCATAACTACATATCTGCCACAACGATATAGGCTATGCTCAAAAGGGATTCCCTTCCAAGTAAATGTATAGCCAAGAAGTTCTGGATTAGTATATATTTCAACAAGGGTTTTGGCAGTAGAAACGAATTAAATCTGAAATAAGCTAGTTACTCTCCACAGCACTGGGCAAATAGGGGGAAGAAACTCCAAACACTCTCTCAGTTAATTTCCTCTATCTGCCTAGAAGGTCAAATGCCATTAAAATGCGTCTCCTTTCACTGCTTTTGAACAGATTCCACCATAATTTTCTTCATAATTGCCTGCGCGGCTCCTCTACCGTGAGATAATGCTGGACAAAGGAGGAAAATGTATTTTAGAGGAAAATTAACCAATTTAAAAAAATGGTCTTCCTTCCATTAAAGTTTTCTATCGAGTCGAGGAATTACAATAGAGAGAGTCAGACAGCAATCTGGCCAGGCATAATCAGCCTGCTATTTGACTGTCCATCATAGAAAACTATATGATACTGTCTGTCCAAATGAAAGGAGGCTGTTTCCTCTCAAGGCCAGTCTCAATTTCTCTGTTCTGTATCTTTCTGTCTCTGACACTTCTTCCTTTCACTTCCTCTCAGCCCCCCCCTCCCTCACTCTCACCCCCTCCCTCCCTCCCTCCCTCCCTCCCTCACTCTCTCACCCCCTCCCTCCCTCACTCTCTCACCCCCTCCCTCATTCTCACCCCCCTCACTCTCTCACTCTCTCTCATCTCTCTATCTCTCTCACCCTCCATCTCTGTCTCTCTCCCCTCTCTCTCTCTCTCTCTCTCACCCACACCCACACCTCAGTGTGTGAATAGAGGTCTCCCTCTACAAGGTTATCTTCAGGCAGTAAAACTCTCTCATCTTCTCTGTCAGTTCTCTGAGGATAGAGGTTTATCATTCACGCAAGGCTGGGCCAGTCACACGTCCACCACACCACCTAAAAGAAGCTTCCCGTACTGGATCAATGACCTGTCATCCAGCCGATGTTAACTAAACCTGTCTACCTCCACAGAATTGACGGATACTGTTCATTTCAACCTAGCCTGAGGGGAACCCAAATCTGACCTGGAATCAAATAGTATGTGTTTTCTTTCAAGTACTTTGCTTGATTTAACAGGCAAAACCAAGCTGGGAGGATGGTCCCAAAAGTGCAAAACCCCACCCAACTGGCACTCAAGGCAGGTTCAAGAAAATGCTTATTTGAAGGATTGTAAATACATTTGAACCCAGGTCTGACCCAAATACACATCTAGAGGCAGTCTACAATGTCCATGGTATCCTTCTCTACTGACACCAAGCTTCACAGTATCAACTACAGACTAATGTTACATCTGCAAGTCTATTTAGAGGCTATTTAGAGGATTTGTGTGTTGAAAAGGTTGTTTAACAAGTCCTCAACTGGCAGCTTCATTAATAACCTCTTAGGGCTAGGGGGCAGTGTTCGGAAGTTTGGATGAATGACGTGCCCAAAGTAAACTATATGCATATCCAGAAGCTAGGATATGCATATAATTGGTAGCATTGGATAGAAAACACTCTAAAGTTTCTAAAACTGTTAAAAACTTTTGAGGTCACAGGCCATTTCAATGCTAGTCTATGGGATATACAAATAAATAGCTCCCAGATTGCAGTTTCTAGGGCTTCCACTAGATGTCAACAGTCTTTAGAAAGGGTTTCAGGCCTGTTTTTTGAAAAAACGAATGAGTAGTTGTAGTTTTACCAAGGTGTGTTGTTGGTGCGTGAATGAGGTGTGCTCTTCTCTTTATCTTCCCTATTGATATATATATATATATTACTATACTATATACTATTGATACTATTCTCCGTCTTAAATGTAATTGTTTATTTAGATATTCGAGTTACAAACATCGTTTGATTTGTTTGGACGAACTTTACTGGTAACTTTTTGGATTTGTTTGTATGCATGTTGAACGAGTGCATTACTGAAATCAAAGGCGCCAACTAAATATACTTTTTTGGATATAAATTAGGACTTTATCGAACAAAACAACCATTCATTGTGTAGCTGGGACCCTTGGGATTGCAAACAGAGGAAGATCTTCAAAGGTAAGTGATTTATGTTCTCGCTATTTGGGATTTTGTGACGCCTGTGCTGGTCTGAAAAAGTATTTTGATGTGGGGCACTGTCCTCAGATAATCGCATGGAATGCTTTTGCCGCAAAGCCTTTTTGAAATCTGACAACGCGGTTGGATTAACAAGAAGTTAAGATTTAAAACGATGTATGTTCAATGTTTAATATTACAATTTTGTCATTTGAATTTGGCGCGCTCCAGCTTCACCGATTTTGATCCAGATAGCGGGATCCGTGCGCTAAGAGGTTCATTAAATAGTACCCGCAAAAAACACCAGCCTCATTGTCAACAGTGAAGAGGCGACTCCGGGATGCTGGCCATCTAGGCAGAGTTGCAAAGAAAAAGACATGTCTCAGACTGGCCAATAAAAAGAAAAGATTAAGATGGGCAAAAGAACACAGACACTGGAAAGAGGAATTCTGCCTTGAAGGCCAGCATCCCAGAGTCACCTCTTCACTGTTGACGTTGATACTGGTGTTTTGCGGGTACAATTTAATGAAGCTGCCAGTTCAGGACTTGTGAGGCGTCTGCTTCTCTGCTTCTCAAACTAGACACTCTAATGTACTTGTCCTCTTGCTCAGTTGTGCACCGGGGCCACTCCTCTTTCTGTTCTGGTTAGAGACAGTTTGCGCTGTTCTGTGAAGGGAGTAGTACACAGTGTTGAACGAGATCTTCAGTTTCTTGGCAATTTCTCGCACAGAATAGCCTTCATTTCTCAGAACAAGAATAAACTGATGAGTTTCAGAAGAAAGGTCTTTGTTTCTAGCCATTTTGAGCCTGTAATCAAACCCACAAATGATGAGGCTCCAGATACTCAACTAGTCTAATGAAGGCCAGTTTTAACTTTAATCAGAACAACAGTTTTCAGAGGTGCTAACATAATTGCAAAAGGCTTTTCCAATGATCAATTAGCCTTTTAAAATGATAAACTTGGATTAGCTAACACAACGTGCCATTGGAACACAGGAGTGATAGTTGCTGATAATGGGACTCTGTACGCCTATGTAGATATTCCATAAAAAATCTGCCGTTCCCAGCTACAATAGTAATTTACAACATTAACAATGTCTGCACTGTATTTCTGATCAATTTTATGTTATTTTAATGGCCAAAAGAAGTGCTTTTCTTTGAAAAAGAAGGACAAGTGACTCCAAACTTTTGAACAGAAGTGTACATCTTTGCAACATACTCAAGCACTTTCAGATGCACACGCACACACACACACACACACACACACACACACACACACACACACACACACACACACACACACACACACACACACACACACACACACACACACACACAGACAATGCTACACTACAGACAGCAGTGGTTGGTCTTTCACTAAGAGGAATCCCCTCATGCTAACTCTGGGGTGTGTTTGAATACCAAGCTGAGCCATACTTCCTATTACCAGTCTGTCAGAAGACAGACACTCACAGTCAGGACCCCAGAGACATTAATCTCCCCCTGTCCACTCAGCTCTCTGTCTCTCAGTCAGACTCTCAGACAGTCTCTCGCTCTCTCTCTCTCTCTCGCTCAAGGAAATTATGATGACTGTATTCCCAGGCAATTAACCGCTACCGATGTCTCGCCCCCAATCATTGTGAAAACGTGTGTATTTGCGTGAGCATGACCCTGGAGGATGAGTCAGTGAGTCCCAGCTGAATTTGGGAATTAGTGGAATGGAGGGTATGGACGATTCACTTTGTCTAATCTTCTCAATCTCTTATTGATTAAAGCCCCAGGCCCAGGGGATAACATCAGCTGATTGGTCGAGCTGCCACGGCGGCGGAACAGGGAAATGAGAAGCAGGTTCAATCAAATCATCCTGACGTAATCTTTAAGAGTGAGTGCCCTCACTTTCTCCTAAACTTTGTGTTTCATAAAGTCTCTGTCACCAAGCTTTCCCAAAGCACCCGAGTGTTAAACCACCTCCTACCTTTTTCTTGTTGGTGGGGCAGATATAGAAGTTAGAGACCACGATGGTTGTACCAGGCATCAGGTTGAGCTTTGTGTAGGTGGTGCCATAGTCACTGGATCTGAAGAGAAACAGAGAAACAGAGAGAGGTGAATATCCTGGGTCTGAGGGAATGACAGGTTTTATGGAATCGAGTCAAACTACAAAAGCAATCATTCTTTCTTTACAGCCATTTCAGTTTTTTATTACCATTCTCCCTTCCTGTACTCCTAAACCTGAAGCATTGCAGGTTCACATATTGAAACTGACGGCCAGAGTTGACAGAACAGGATTACATATTTGAAAAGGCCCAGAAAACGGCAACTGGCCTTAATCTGCCTTACTGCTCCCGAAGGCATCGTATTAATTCTCTCTTTACCGTATTAGTTCTCTCTTTACCGTATTAGCTCTCACTTTACCGTATTCGTTCTCTCTTTACCGTATTAGCTCTCACTTTACCGTAT
>NC_060197.1:40669663-40744663 GCF_021184085.1 Oncorhynchus gorbuscha
GTGATAAGGTATAAATCCTTGTAGTGTATCAGATTGAATAGACAAAATCCAAGGCCGTACATCTGAGTTTTCTGGTTAAAGGTATGTGGGAATAATTTGATTCCTTCAAAGAAAAGGGAAACCTGTAAACCTCTCTTTTGCCCCAATCACTGTTTTATTCAAGCTTAAGTGTCGGCCTCTTGGCCTTTCGTCAGAGCTTTTCTATTTAAAATTAATGAAAATATTAGACTTTGCCTAATTTTTTATTTTTTTATTTAACCTTTATTTAATTTGGCTAATCAGTTAAGAGCAAATTCTTATTTTACAATGAAGGCTTACCCCAGCCAAACCCTCCCCTAACCCAGACAATTGTGAGCCACCCTATGAGTCTCCCGATCACGGCTGGTTGTGTTTACAGCCCAGGATCGAACCAGGGGCTGTAGTGATGCCTCTTTACACTGAGACGCAGTGCCTTAGACCGCTGCACCACTCTGGATTCAAGATAACTTACAGACCATTTCCCATGGCACTATCTGCCTTTCAAAACCTAACTGCAATGCAGTTTCAATAGCATAGAGATACTATGAGGTTTATGCATGCAGTACATATTCACATATACTGACAGTCACCGGTGAAGCCCCATGGTAATATGTCATTTCCAGAGAACGATGCATGGAGAGAAACAGCAGAAGACAAAACCAGGTTTTTGTGTATCAGAGAGAGAGAGAGAGATATAGAAGGATAGAGAGAGAGAGAGATATAGAGGGATAGAGAGAGAGAAAGAGAGAGAGAGAGAGAGAGAGAGAGAGAGAGATAGAGGGATAGAGAGAGAGATAGAGATAGAGAGAGAGAGAGAGAGAGAGAGGGAGAGGGAGAGGGAGATAGAGAACAATTTTGATAAACTCCATATCTACTGGGTGAAATTCCACAGTGTGCCTTCACAGCAGCAAGATTTTTGACCTGTTGCCAACGAGAAAAGGGCAACCAGTGAAGAACAAACACCATTGTAAATACAACCCATATTTATGCTTATTTATTTTATCTTGTGTCTTTAAAACATTTGCACATTGTTAAAACATTGTATATATATAATATGACATTTGTAATGTCTTTTTTTGTTTTGAAACTTCTCTATGTGTAATGTTTATTGTTAATTTTTATTGTTTATTTCACTTTATATATTCACTTTATATATTATCTACCTCACTTACTTGGGCAATGTTAACACATGTTTCCCATGCCAATAAAGTCCTTGAATTGAATTGAATTGATAGAGAGAGAGAGAGAGAGAGAGAGAGAGAGAGAGAGAGAGAGAGAGAGAGAGAGAGAGAGAGAGAGAGAGAGAGAGAGAGAGAGAGAGAGAGAGAGAGAGAGAGAGAGAGAGATTTGTGCAAAAGAGGCAGAGACAGACACTGGCTTGGGAAAACAGAGCACAAGCAGAAACACCGTGTTAGGCGCTGATTCAGATTTAATGTCCAAATATGTTAAGGTTGCTCCCAGGGGCTTCCATCTACAAGAAGAGTAAACGGAGTGTATCGGGCAGACTCAGCGAGCAGACACACCAGCTTAGAGAGGAGTAGACGTAGAAGCAATAACGTAGGAAGAGGGAAAACTTTTAGCAATGGTTGACATGGTTGTAATCAGAAAAGGCGACTTCAGAATGGAGGTGGAATACAGTTTTCAGTGTTAAGAGTACCAGAGTGCCTTTTCTGTGTGACTAAATTGAAACTGCCCATATTACACTATCAAGTATTGTCACATATACACACGGCTTGAATTATGCTTTAGCCAATCAGCATACAGGATCCAAAGTACCCATATTATAATAAACTCAAGCTCAAGTGACCAGAGTTGATTAAGACACATCAGAGATGAAAGCAGAGCTGATGTTCTAGCTCTGAGAGAAAACTGCGTTCACACAACAACCCCTATGACTGTGATACCCTTTGATGACTAGGGGATGTCTGGGGGATGTCTCGGGGATGTCTGGGGGATGTGTAGAGGATGTCTGGGGGATGTGTAGAGGATGTCTCGGGGATGTCTGGGGGATGTGTAGAGGATGTCTGGGAGATGTGTAGAGGATGTCTCGGGGATGTCTGGGGGATGTGTAGAGGATGTCTCGGGATGTCTGGGGGATGTCTCGGGGATGTCTAGAGGACATCTAGGGGATGTCTAGGGGATGTCTGGGGGATGTCTGGGGATGTCTAGAGGATGTCTGGGGGATGTGTAGAGGATGTCTCTGGGATGTCTGGGGGATGTCTGGGGGATGTGTAGAGGATGTCTGGGGGATGTCTAGAGGATGTCTGGGGGATGTGTAGAGGATGTCTGGGGGATGTGTAGAGGATGTCTCGGGGATGTCTGGGGGATGTCTGGGGGATGTCTAGAGGACATCTAGGGGATGTCTAGGGGATGTCTAGAGGATGTCTAGGGGATGTCTAGAGGATGTCTGGGGGATGTGTAGAGGATGTCTAGGGGATGTCTAGAGGATGTCTAGGGGATGTCTAGAGGACATCTAGGGGATGTCTAGGGGATGTCTAGAGGACATCTAGGGGATGTCTAGGGGATGTCTAGAGGACATCTAGGGGATGTCTAGGGGATGTCTAGAGGATGTCTAGGGGATGTCTAGGGGATGTCTAGGGGATGTCTAGGGGATGTCTAGAGGATGTCTAGAGGATGTCTGGAATGTGTGAGTAGTGGTGCCCAACTTATGCTGACTGGGGTTCAAATGAACCTTCATGGTAGAACAGAGATATGAAAAGTATCCAAGTGACCACCAGAGACATTCTTCAAAGGACAGAGAACTTGGTTTGGCAAAACGGCCTTCCATCTACCACCAACCTACTGAAGCGCAGCTCAGAGTAAATATTTATTGCATTTTCCTTTTCCAAATGGGCGGTAATTTAGAATTCATAAGATACTGTATTTACGATAGCACAGCTTCTCCCCTTTGTTCCCCAGTCTTCCTGCTCTTTCACTCAAACCCAGCCCCTTTTCCTTTGTGTAACAAGCTGTCATATCTGTTCCGCCTGCTAGTGACGTTTGTAAGGGTTTTCCTGTGGTGAAGGAGAAGCGGACCAAAATGCAGCGTGGTGGTTATTCATGTTTTTTAATAAAGGAACTAGACATGAAATAACTAACAAAACAATAAATGTGCAAAAACCTAAACAGTCCTATCTGGTGCAAACACAGAGACAGGAACAATCACCCACAAACACACAGTGAAACCCAGGCTACCTATGTATGATTCTCAATCAGAGACAACTAATGACACCTGCCTCTGATTGAGAACCATACTAGGCCGAAACATAGAAATACCCAAAACCTAGAAAAACAAACATACAGTAGACTGCCCACCCAACTCACGCCCTGACCATACTAAATAAATACAAAACAAAGGAAATAAAGGTCAGAACGTGACGTTTTCCTATGACGTAAAGAATTATCCCGGTATAATTCATTCTTTGTATATGTAATTCTGTGTGATTAGTTAGGTATTTAGTAAATAAATAATTAAACCCAATTTTGCATTGCTGATTCAACTTGTTCGGCAGGATTCTTGCAGATAACCAAGAATTTACAACTTTCAGAATATGAGACTGAATTAAGATGACGATTAATGTCGACTGCTATTGATGTAAAATATTGCTAAATCTTTAAGAGTTTATTCGGAAGATAACAGCTCTATAAATATTATTTTGTGGTGCCCGACTCTCTAGTTAATTACATTTACCCGATTAGCTCAATCAGGTGATATTAACTACGGAGAAAGTATTTTATAGAATAGCATGTCATAGCAATTAATCCGGCATAGCCAAAGACACGACACTATTGTGTACGATATGAGGGATCTCAATGATCTCTATCACCCTCCTTTCATCCTTTAGAGACAAATAATGAGAGTAGTTTTGATTTATAGATGGATCGTATAATTGGTCGGGTTGCCATTAAAACACAACCGAGGGACTCCATTACTGTTCCAGCAGATTTAGTGTCATCGGAGCCAGATGCGAGAAATACTATGTGACAGATCACCCCCCATCCAAAATGATGGTTGTATATCTTGAGTCTGCAGAGGGAAGGATGGGTGGGTTATGTTTTATGCCTGTGTCCACTCAGTCTATCAGCCAAAAAAGGTAGACTCCACACCCTGTGATTTACGATTTACGTGTATTTATTACGACAACCTCAATTTTGTATCTATTGTATTTCACTTTAACTCCCTTGAGGATAAAACCTACAGTATTTTTCAACCTATTTTGATCTTCACAAGATCCTGGGCTAGGCTGTTGGTGCCACCGTATGACAATGTGGTAGCCATTTTGAAATGGCAGGCCACTGGTCTTGATCCATCCCTCTCCACTGTTAGTTATGGATGCTATCCTGTCACACAAAAAACTATCAAAGCCCTCTGTCTGACTGGCGTCTGTTCCTGACTGACAATGTGCTTTACGGGCCTCGACATCCATCCATCTGTTTATATTGCGGCTTTCTCCCTCTTTTTGGCAGCGGTACAATGGTTACGGAAGATAAACTGAAGACAGGTTCAGGTGTACCCAGTTAAAATGCTTTATGATTCTGTGCAGCGACCTCATCGTGTCAACACTGTATCAACACAGGAGGATGGATCAGGGCCACTTTCAAAGATCTGTCACATTTTTTATTTTTAACCTTCATTTATCTAGGCAAGTCAGTTAAGAACAGATTCTTATTTACAATGACGGCCTACCCAATGCTGGGCCAATTGTGCACCACCTTATGGACTCCCAATCACAGCCTGGAATTGAACCAGGGACTGTAGTGACACCTCTTGCACTAAGATGCAGTGCCTTAGACCGCTGCGCCACTCGGGAGCCCTGATGATGTTTACTCCAAAGTCAAAGTGTGAAGGACGGTGGGAAAGTAGAAGAGCTGTCTACAAAAAAGCCAGACAAAACAATCATGATATTTGTTTTGAATGCGATTTCTTTTAAATGACCTGTGACCTTGTTAGAACCTTATATGACTGCAGAGGGTCCAGACAGACAGACAGACAGACAGACAGACAGGACAGGCAGACAGACAGACAGACAGACAGACAGACAGACAGACAGACAGACAGACAGACAGACAGACAGACAGACAGACAGACAGACAGACAGACAGACAGACAGACAGACAGACAGACAGACAGACAGACAGACAGACAGACAGACAGACAGACAGACAGACCGAGCTAACACTGAATCTGAGAGGCTGTGAAAACCCGTGAATGTCTCATTAACTTTAAGAACCTGAGCAATTTACATGTACGTCAAAATGTGTGAACTCGTGTGGATAGCGGTTGGTCCCCGACTGGGTGAACTTTCCATGGCCTCGGGGTTTCACCTGAATGACTCACACCTCATCGAACAGCGCCCTGCTGAGATGCCTAGAGAGGTGTTATGATGGTGACATCAAAGCTGTGACATGTGCTCTAATAAAATATGATTTAAAAAAGGTCCTAACTGTAAGAGTAGGAACCAGTGAAGTAAACAAGACACTAATGCAGTAACACCTCCACACAGATACAAAGGTAGAGTGACATACGGTGCATTTGGAAAGTATTCAGACCCCTTGACTTTTTCCACGTTACAGACTTATTTTAAAATGGATTGAATAAAACAATTTCCTCAGCAATCTACACACAATACCCCATATTGATTCAGACCCTTTGCTATGAGACTCGAAATTTATCGCACTTGCATCCTGTTTCCATTGATCATCTTTGAGATGTTTCTGCAACTTGATTGGAGTCCACCTGTGGTAAATTCAGTTGATTGGACATGATTCGGAAAGGCACACACCTGTCTATATAAGATCCCACAGTTGACAGTGCATTTCAGAGCAAAAACCAAGTCATGAGGTTGAAGGAATTGTCTGTAGAGCTCTGAGACAGGATTGTGTCAAGGCACAGATCTGGGGAAAGGTACCAAAAAATGGCTGCAGCATGGAAGATCCCCAAGAACACAGTGGACTCAAGATTCTTTCAAGAGCTGGCTACCCAGCCAAACTGAGCTCTAAAGTTCCTCTGTGGAGATGAGAGATGAGACTATGCATATGGGGTGGCAGGGTAGCCTAGTGGTTAGAGCGTTGGACTAGTAACCGGAAGGTTGCGAGTTCAAACCCCCGAGCTGACGAGGTACAAATCTGTCGTTCTGCCCCTGAACAGGCAGTTAACCCACTGTTCCCAGGCCATCATTGAAAATAAGAATATGTTCTTAACTGACTTGCCTGTTAAATAAAGGTTAAAATTTTAAAAAATAAATATAGAGAGTAGCAGCAGTGTAAGGAGGTGGTGAGGTGTTTAGAAGCCTCTTGGACCTAGACTTGGCACTCTGGTACCGCTTGCCATGAGGTAGCAGAGAGAACAGTCTATGACTAGAGAGGCTGGAGTCTTTGACCATTTTTAGGGCCTTCTTCTGACACCGCCTGGTATAGAGGTGCTGGATGGCAGGAAGATTGGCCCCTGTGATGTACTGGGCCGTACGCACTAACCTCTGTAGTGCTTTGTGGTCGGATGCTGAGCAGTTGCCATACCAGGCAACTGTAATGCAATTAGTCAGGATGCTCTCAATGGTGCAGCCATAGAACTTTTGAGGATCTGAGGACCCAGGCCAAATCTTTTCAGTCTCCTGAGAGGGAATAGGTTTTGTTGTGCCCTCTTCACGACTGTCTTGGTGTGCTTGGACCATGTTAGTTTGTTGGTGATGTGGACACCAAGGAACTTGAAGCTCTCAACCTGCTCCACTGCAGCCCCATTGATGAGAATGGTGGCGTGCTCGGTCCTCTTTTTCCTGTAGTCCACAATCATCTCCTTTGTCTTGATCACGTTGAGGGAGAGGTTGTTGTCCTGGCACCACACGGCCAGGTCTCTGGCCTCCTCCCTATAGGCTGTCTAGTCGTTGTTGGTGATCAGGCCTACCACTGTTCTGTCATCGGAAAACTTAATGATGGTGTTGGAGTCGTGCCTGTCCATGCAGTCATGGGTAAACAGGGAGTACAGGAGGGGACTGAGCACGCACCCCTGAGGGGCCCCTGTGTTGAGGATCAGTGTGGCGGATGTGTTGTTAACTACCCTTACCACCTGGGGGCGGTCCATCAGGAAGTCCAGGACCCAGTTACAGAGAGAGGCATTTAGTCCCAGGGTCCTTAGCTTATTGATGAGCTTTGAGGGCACTATGGTGTTGAACACTGAGCTGTAGTCAATGAATTCTCACATAGGTGTTCCTTTTGTCCAGGTGGGAAAGGGCAGTGTGGAGTGCAATGGAGATTGCATCATCTGTGGATCTGTAGGGGCGCTATGCAAATTGGAGTGGGTCTAGGGTTTCTGGGATGATGGTGTTGATGTGAGCCAATACAAGCCTTTCAGTACAAGCCTTTCAATAGTATGGGAATACTATTGAGGGATATAGATAGCACACTAGGTATATAGGTAGCACACACTCTCACTCTGTCACTCTCTCTCTAGCTCTCTTCCTCTCTCATCCTTCATTTCCTGAACGATGATAGAGAGGCAGTCTGATTTGGAGTTGTGCCATCTCGCTTGGCACAGCTTCCTCAAACTACGGCTCCAGACTCTCTGAGGAGACATCGGCCCCTGTGGGTCCAGGGAGTTGGGACGACAGTGATATACAGTGCAGCAGAAAGGCCAGGGAGGAGATGTACTGTCAGGGCCAGGAGTGGGGCAGTACATTAGAGAGTGTCAGAACAGTAGAGTCTGAGGATTAGAGTAGAACAGAGTAGAGTTTGGGATGATGTCATGCGTAAATACAGTAGAATAATGGAAGAGACAAAGACATGCAGTATAACCCACACATTACAGTATAACCCACACAGTACAGTATAACCCACACATTACAGTATAACCCACACAGTACAGTATAACCCACACAGTACAGTATAACCCACACAGTACAGTATAACCCACACAGTGCAGTATAACCCACACAGTCCAGTATAACCCACACAGTACAGTATAACCCACACAGTACAGTATAACCCACACATTACAGTATAACCCACACAGTCCAGTATAACCCACACATTACAGTATAACCCACACATTACAGTATAACCCACACATTACAGTATAACCCACACAGTACAGTATAACCCACACATTACAGTATAACCCACACAGTACAGTATAACCCACACATTACAGTATAACCCACACAGTCCAGTATAACCCACACAGTATAGTATAACCCACACATTACAGTATAACCCACACAGTACAGTATAACCCACACATTTGAGTATAACCCACACAGTATAGTATAACCCACACAGTACAGTATAACCCACAAAGTATAGTATAACCCACACAGTACAGTATAACCCACACAGTACAGTATAACCCACACAGTGCAGTACAATCCACACAGTACAGTATAACCCACACAGTACAGTATAACCCACACAGTACAGTATAACCCACACAGTACAGTATAACCCACACATTAGAGTATAACCCACACATTACAGTATAACCCACACAGTACAGTATAACCCACACATTACAGTATAACCCACACAGTACAGTATAACCCACACATTACAGTATAACCCACACAGTCCAGTATAACCCACACAGTATAGTATAACCCACACATTACAGTATAACCCACACAGTACAGTATAACCCACACATTGGAGTATAACCCACACAGTATAGTATAACCCACACAGTACAGTATAACCCACACAGTATAGTATAACCCACACAGTACAGTATAACCCACACAGTACAGTATAACCCACACAGTGCAGTACAATCCACACAGTACAGTATAACCCACACAGTATAGTATAACCCACACAGTACAGTATAACCCACACAGTACAGTATAACCCACACATTAGAGTATAACCCACACAGTATAGTATAACCCACACAGTACAGTATAACCCACACATTAGAGTATAACCCACACAGTATAGTATAACCCACACAGTACAGTATAACCCACACATCACAGTATAACCCACACATTACAGTATAACCCACACAGTACAGTATAACCCACAAGGTACAGTATAACCCACACAGTACAGTATAACCCACACATTACAGTATAACCCACACATTACAGTATAACCCACACAGTACAGTATAACCCACACAGTACAGTATAACCCACACATTACAGTATAACCCACAAGGTACAGTATAACCCACAAGGTACAGTATAACCCACACAGTACAGTATAACCCACACATTACAGTATAACCCACAAGGTACAGTATAACCCACACAGTATAGTATAACCCACACAGTACAGTATAACCCACACATTACAGTATAACCCACAAGGTACAGTATAACCCACACAGTACAGTATAACCCACACAGTACAGTATAACCCATACATTACAGTATAACCCACAAGGTACAGTATAACCCACACAGTACAGTATAACCCACAGTGTGCAGTATAACCCACACAGTACAGTATAACCCACACAGTACAGTATAACCCACACAGTACAGTATAACCCACAAAGTACAGTATAACCCACACAGTACAGTATAACCCACACATAACAGTATAACCCACACAGTACAGTATAACCCACAAGGTACAGTATAACCCTCACAGTACAGTATAACTCACACATGTGTGCAAATTAATATATACCCACGAGAGGAGAAAAATTGTTATTTTTACCCATCTTTTTAAAGACACAATTTAATTGAACTATATCAACAATGATTCATATGAGCCAAATATTTCACATTCATAAATAATTTAATGAAACAATATTACTGAAGGAAGAGCGCAGTCACTGACAGTCACGCAGCCAATAGCAACGCGCAGCTGGGAGAACACCACCCGTACAGCATGCCATGTGAACCAATCGGGCAGCTAGCCAGCCAGGCGGCTGGCCAACCGAGATGAGGGGGAGGGTCAGTCCAGGTAAGTGCACTCAGGAGTGGAGGAAGGGCTCTCTGAAGTGTGCTTACAGAGCTACTGGAGCACAGTAATTGGGGACGAGGGCCACTGTCAAAACAAAGACTGCTTATGAGAGCTCCCTCGGGCCCTCCATCTCTTTTCCCGTTTGTCTGTTCCAGAACAAGGATCTGCAGTATTTGTGACTCAACATATTCCCAAGAGACTCCCCACTTGGAGCTACCAGTGAAGAATAGAAATGGTGTCACCTACGTGACTGTCTCATCACTATGGACAAACGGCATGGATGAAACAAGTCTTCCACAACTTGGTAATATCTCAAATCTGAAATAGGCAACAGAGGACCGGCACCTCTCAGTAATCTACCATCAACCTCTCAGTAATCTACCATCAACCTTTCAGTACTCTACCATCAACCTCTCAGTAATCTACCATCAACCTCTCAGTAATCTACCATCAACCTCTCAGTAATCTACCATCAACCTCTCAGTAATCTACCATCAACCTCTCAGTAATCTACCATCAACCTCTCAGTAATCTACCATCAACCTCTCAGTAATCTACCATCAACCTTTCAGGAATCTACCATCAACCTCTCAGTAATCTACCATCAACCTCTCAGTAATCTACCATCAACCTCTCAGTAATCTACCATCAACCTCTCAGTAATCTACCATCAACCTCTCAGTAATCTACCATCAACCTTTCAGTAATCTACCATCAACCTCTCAGTAATCTACCATCAACCTCTCAGTAATCTACCATCAACCTCTCAGTAATCTACCATCAACCTTTCAGGAATCTACCATCAACCTCTCAGTAATCTACCATCAACCTCTCAGTAATCTACCATCAACCTTTCCTCTAACATCAACCTCTCAGTAATCTACCATCAACCTCTCAGTAATCTACCATCAACCTCTCAGTAATCTACCATTAACCTTTCAGTAATCTACCATCAACCTCTCAGTAATCTACCATCAACCTCTCAGTAATCTACCATCAACCTTTCCTCTAACATCAACCTCTCAGTAATCTACCATCAACCTCTCAGTAATCTACCATCAACCTTTCCTCTAACATCAACCTCTCAGTAATCTACCATCAACCTTTCCTCTAACATCAACCTCTCAGTAATCTACCATCAACCTCTCAGTAATCTACCATCAACCTCTCAGTAATCTACCATTAACCTTTCAGTAATCTACCATCAACCTCTCAGTAATCTGCCATCAACCTTTCAGTAATCTACGATCAACCTTTCCTCTAACATCAACCTCTCAGTAATCTACCATCAACCTTTCCTCTAACATCAACCTCTCAGTAATCTACCATCAACCTCTCAGTAATCTACCATCAACCTTTCAGTAATCTACCATCAACCTTTCAGTAATCTACCATCAACCTTTCCTCTAACATCAACCTCTCAGTAATCTACCATCAACCTCTCAGTAATCTACCATCAACCTCTCAGTAATCTACCATCAACCTCTCAGTAATCTACCATCAACCTCTCAGTAATCTACCATCAACCTCTCAGTAATCTACCATCAACCTTTCAGTAATCTACCATCAACCTCTCAGTAATCTACCATCAACCTCTCAGTAATCTACCATCAACTCTACCATCAACCTTTCAGTAATCTACCATCAACCTCTCAGTAATCTACCATCAACCTCTCAGTAATCTACCATCAACCTTTCCTCTAACATCAACCTCTCAGTAATCTACCATCAACCTCTCAGTAATTTACCATCTTTCAACACTATATGTGTCAGGTTTGACAGCCATGTTATGACTGTTTCTGACACTGTGACCCCCTGACTCAGAGGCTTATGAACAGCCCCATATAGATGCCCTCAGGGGCCCACATGGTTCTTACCACTATCTGACAAGACCTTCCTCTTGTCAGTCTGATATGGGATCAGTAGTGTCATCATTTGTTTTACACCAGATAGGTGCAGTGAAATGTGTTGTTTTTACTGGGTCAGCAATATTAGTATGACACCCCTGGAGCAAATGAGGGTTAAGTATAAGAACACTTGACCTATCACAGTATAAGAGATACTGAGCTATCACAGTATAAGAGATACTGAGCTATCACAGTATAAGAGATACTGAGCTATCACAGTATAAGAGATACTGAACTATCACAGTATAAGATAACTTGAGCTATCACAGTATAAGAGATACTGAACTATCACAGTATAAGAGATACTGAGCTATCACAGTATAATAGATACTGAGCTATCACAGTATAAGAGATACTGAACTATCACAGTATAAGAGATACTGAGCTATCACAGTATAATAGATACTGAGCTATCACAGTATAAGATAACTTGAGCTATCACAGTATAAGAGATACTGACCTATCACAGTATAATAGATACTGAGCTATCACAGTATAAGAGAACTTGAGCTATCACAGTATAAGAGATACTGACCTATCACAGTATAATAGATACTGAGCTATCACAGTATAAGAGAACTTGAGCTATCACAGTATAAGAAAACTTGAGCTATCACAGTATAAGAGATACTGAGCTATCACAGTATAAGAGATACTGAGCTATCACAGTATAAGAGATACTGAGCTATCACAGTATAAGAGATACTGAGCTAACACAGTATAAGAGATACTGAGCGATCACAGTATAAGAGATACTGAGCTAACACAGTATAATAGATACTGACCTATCACAGTATAAGATATACTGAGCTATCACAGTATAAGAGATACTGAGCTATCACAGTATAAGAGATACTGAGCTATCACAGTATAAGAGATACTGACCTATCACAGTATAAGAGATACTGACCTATCACAGTGGTTGAAAAGTGAACGTCTGCCATTAAAGTATATTCTCTATGTAATAACGTCTTTATAGAAACAACTGAGTTTTGAAATAGAGCAGAAAGTCAGCGGTCACTACATATGTGTTGATGGTTGCTACGGATACCAGTATCCTGTGTTCTTTTCTCTCCTTCTCCCCTCACAGGTGAAAATCATCACTCCCCAATCAGTCAACAATCAATCATCAATCAGAAGACACACCTCCTCCTGTTTTCCTACCCAATCACAGTTCATTTCCCTTGGTTTAAAAACCCTGTCAGTAGTTTGCTCTAGAGCTCAATCTCTCTGTAAATGCCATGTCTGTAGGTCTCTGTGTTTCACTCTCTCTTTGTGTATTGAACTCTCTTTTGTTTAAAGCACCTCCATAGCACTTTGTCATCACCTGTGAGTATTGTTTTTGGTTATGGTGTTTGTGTTTGATTGCTGGTGGGAAAAGGGGAAACCAAGACAAGTCGCCCATGGGCATACACTACCCGTAGGTAAACTTTGTTAAATACACTAGTTAGAACAGGGCGGACCACCCACTGTATTTTTGGTTAGTTAGTTAGCTGTTGTTAAAGTAGGCTAGTCTAGCTTAGGGGTGTTTTTGAATACTTATTGTTTCTTTCCTTGGGTCCAGCTCAGCCACTTTTCCTGCCCCCCCCCCCCCCCCATTACCGTGTGTTTTCAAATAAGTTTGATGGTAGATTTCAGTAGTCGTGATTATTTCGTTCACACTTTTACTTTGTCACTATTATAATTTGCCTGGGTTATGTTACGGGTCTCATTACCACCCCCCCCCCCCTAGACTGTTGGGCCAAAAGGGATTCGTAACAATGGTACACAGGCCAACAGTTAAGTCTTCATCAAGTCCCAAATAAGCAATAACTGTTATATAAAAACCGTAGGGTGCAATGTGAGACAGCTTTGATGCGTTATTTCACTGGCCTGTGAAAGCAGAGTTGAAATGAGAGTGAAAAAAATGATCTGACGATCCTCAGAAGCTGGAGCTATAATGCAAATCCTTCTTTTTCACATATCTTTGAGATTGGATCGGCACATCGCGTTGCATATCCTTAAGGAACGACATTAAACAGTGTCTCTTAAAGAGGAACATGGAAATGGATTTAAATCATTAATTCAATTCATTTAAAAAGGAATACATTCTCCCACCAATTGCAAATAACCAAATTTTTGTATTTTCCACACGCTCATGAAAATGCATCTGGTTCACCCAGTGCGCATAATTATAGAAATCGGAATCCAACGTTGCATATTCAATTTACTAATAAAATAGTTTCTTAACAAGCTCAGTTTGGAACCCAGAATGTGTCATATGAGCCATTGCTAGAGAACACACTCTACCACGTTGTAATATATGCGGGAGAAGAAAGAGACATTTGCATATCACAATTATCGTTGTCAACTTTTAATCTAATCAACATTGAGATGAAAATGTGCCTCGCGTTAAGGCCCAGCTGGGTTGTTTTCCAGTGACTTTAGTCTAACCTTCTCCACTCAAAAGTACCTTGGTCCAAGAGAAGTCAGAGAGAATTAGCATCTCTACCCATTGGCTATAGTTTGTTAGTGTTTGTATAACTGTCTGCTGGCTAATGGAGCCGGTGGATGTCTCACTCGCCCACCTGATGGCCAGAGGGAGGGAGAGAGATGGTGGTGGGAGAGAGGGAGGGAGAGAGATGGTGGTGGGAGAGAGGGAGGGAGAGAGATGGTGGTGGGAGAGAGGGAGGGAGAGAGATGGTGGTGGGAGAGAGGGAGGGAGAGAGATGGTGGTGGGAGAGAGGGAGGGAGAGAGATGGTGGTGGGAGAGAGGGAGGGAGAGAGGGAGGGAGAGAGATGGTGGTGGGAGAGAGGGAGGGAGAGAGATGGTGGTGGGAGAGAGGGAGGGAGAGAGATGGTGGTGGGAGAGAGGGAGGGAGAGAGATGGTGGTGGGAGAGAGGGAGGGAGAGAGATGGTGGTGGGAGAGAGGAGATGAGAGATGGTGGTGGGAGAGAGGGAGGGAGAGAGATGGTGGTGGGGGAGAGATGGTGGAGGGAGGGAGAGAGATGGTGGAGGGAGGGGAGAGATGGTGGAGGGAGAGAGATGGTGGAGGGGGAGAGAGATGGTGGAGGGGGAGAGAGATGGTGGGGGGAGAGAGGGAGGGAGAGAGGGATGGTGGTGGGAGAGATGGTGGTGGGAGGGAGAGAGATGGTGGTGGGGAGATGGTGGTGGGAGGGAGAGAGATGGTGGTGGGAGAGAGGGAGGGAGAGAGATGGTGGTGGGAGATGGTGGTGGGAGGGAGAGAGATGGTGGTGGGGAGAGGGAGGGAGAGAGATGGTGGTGGGAGAGAGTGGGGAGGGGAGATGGTGGTGGAGGAGAGGGAGGGAGAGAGATGGTGAGGGAGGGAGAGATGGTGGTGGGAGGAGGGAGGGAGAGAGATGGTGGTGGGAGAGAGGGAGGGGGAGAGAGATGGTGGTGAGGGAGAGGGAGGAGAGAGAGATGGTGGTGGAGAGAGAGAGATGGTGGAGGGAGGGAGAGAGATGGTGGAGGGAGGGAGAGAGATGGTGGAGGGAGGGAGAGAGATGGTGGGAGGGAGGGAGAGAGATGGTGGAGGGAGGGGAGATGGATGGTGAGAGGGAGGGAGAGAGATGGTGGAGGGAGGAGAGAGAGATGGTGGAGGGAGGGAGAGAGATGGTGGTGGGAGGGAGAGAGATGGTGGTGGGGATGGTGGGGAGGGAGAGAGATGGTGGTGGTGGGAGTGGGAGAGAGATGGTGGTGGGGGAGAGAGATGGGGAGAGAGAGAGATGGTGGTGGGGGAGAGAGATGGTGGTGGGAGGGAGAGAGATGGTGGTGGGGAGAGGGAGAGAGATGGTGGTGGGAGAGGGAGAGAGATGGTGGGGGAGAGGGAGGGAGAGAGATGGATGGTGGGAGAGAGGGGGAGAGAGGGAGGGAGAGATGGTGGGAGGGAGGGAGAGAGATGGTGGTGGGGGAGAGAGGGAGAGAGAGAGATGGTGGTGGGGGAGGGAGGGAGAGAGATGGTGGTGGGAGGGAGAGAGATGGTGGGAGAGAGAGGAGAGAGATGGTGGTGGGAGAGTGGTGGGGGAGAGAGGAGAGAGAGATGGTGGTGGGAGAGGGAGAGAGGGAGAGAGAGATGGTGGTGGGAGGGAGAGAGATGGTGGTGGGAGGGAGAGAGATGGTGGTGGGAGGGAGGAGATGGTGGTGGGAGGGAGGGGGAGATGGTGGTGGGGGAGGAGAGGGAGATGGTGGTGGGAGTGGTGGGAGGGAGATGGTGGAGATGGTGGTGGGAGGGAGGGAGAGAGATGGTGGTGGTGGGAGGGATGGGGAGGGAGATGGTGGTGGTGGGAGGGAGGGAGAGAGATGGTGGTGGTGAGAGAGAGGGAGAGAGGTGGTGGTGGGAGGGAGAGAGGGAGGGAGGGAGAGAGATGGTGGTGGGAGGGAGAGAGGGAGAGAGATGGTGGTGGGAGGGGAGAGAGAGAGATGGTGGTGGTGGAGGGTGAGAGATGGTGGAGGGGGAGGGAGATGGGAGGGAGGGAGGGAGGGAGGGAGAGAGAGATGGTGGTGGGAGAGAGGGATGGTGGGGAGAGAGATGGTGGTGGGAGAGATGGGGAGGGAGAGAGATGGTGGTGGGAGGGAGAGAGATGGTGGTGGGGGGAGAGAGATGGTGGTGGGGGGAGAGAGATGGTGGAGGGAGGGAGAGAGATGGTGGAGGGAGGGAGAGAGATGGTGGTGGGAGGGAGAGAGATGGTGGAGGGAGGGAGAGAGATGGTGGTGGGAGAGAGGGAGGGAGAGAGATGGTGGTGGGAGAGAGGGAGGGAGAGAGATGGTGGTGGGGAGAGAGGGAGAGAGAGAGATGGTGGGAGGGAGAGAGGGAGGGAGAGAGATGGTGGGGAGGGAGAGAGATGGTGGAGGGAGGGAGAGAGATGGTGGAGGGAGGGAGAGAGATGGTGGTGGGAGGGAGAGAGATGGTGGTGGGAGGGAGAGAGATGGTGGTGGGAGGGAGAGAGATGGTGGTGGGAGAGATGGTGGTGGGGGAGATGGTGGTGGGGGGGAGAGAGATGGTGGAGGGAGGGAGAGAGATGGTGGTGGTGGGGGAGAGAGATGGTGGTGGGGGGAGAGAGATGGTGGTGGAGGGAGGGAGAGAGATGGTGGAGGGAGGGAGAGAGATGGTGGGGGAGGGAGAGAGATGGTGGAGGGAGGGAGAGAGAGATGGTGGAGGGAGGGAGAGAGAGGATGGTGGGAGAGAGGGAGGAGAGAGATGGTGGTGGGGGGAGAGAGATGGTGGTGGGAGGGAGAGAGATGGTGGTGGGAGGGAGAGAGATGGTGGTGGAGGGAGAGAGATGGTGGTGGGGAGAGAGATGGTGGTGGGAGGGAGAGAGATGGTGGAGGGAGGGGGAGAGGGAGATGGTGGTGGGAGGGAGGGAGATGGTGGTGGGAGGGAGAGAGAGATGGTGGTGGGAGGGAGAGAGATGGTGGTGGGAGGGAGAGAGATGGTGGTGGGGAGAGAGGGAGATGGTGGTGGGAGGGAGAGAGATGGTGGTGGGAGGGAGAGAGATGGTGGTGGGAGGGAGAGAGATGGTGGTGGGGAGGAGAGAGAGATGGTGGTGGGAGGGAGGGAGATGGTGGTGGGAGATGGTGGTGGGAGGGAGGGAGGGGGGAGAGATGGTGGTGGGAGGGGGAGATGGTGGTGGGAGGGAGAGATGGTGGTGTGGGAGGGAGAGAGAGATGGTGGAGAGAGATGGTGGTGGGAGGGAGAGAGATGGTGGAGGGAGGAGAGAGATGGTGGTGGGAGGGGAGAGATGGTGGTGGGGAGAGGGAGAGATGGTGGTGGGGGAGGGAGGGAGATGGTGGTGGGAGGGAGGGAGGGAGAGAGATGGTGGTGGGAGAGAGGGAGGAGAGAGGTGGTGGGAGGGAGGGAGAGAGAGGGAGAGAGATGGTGGTGGGGGAGGGAGGGAGAGAGGTGGTGGTGGGGGAGGGAGAGAGAGATGGTGGTGGGAGGGTGAGAGATGGTGGAGGGGGGGAGAGATGGTGGAGGGAGGGAGGGAGAGAGATGGTGGAGGGTGAGAGATGGTGGTGGAGGGTGAGAGATGGTGAGAAATGGTGGGAGGGAGAGAGATGGTGGGGGGAGAGATGGTGGAGGGGAGAGAGAGAGATGGTGGAGGGAGAGAGATGGTGGTGGGAGGGAGAGAGATGGTGGTGGGAGGGAGGGAGAGAGATGGTGGTGGGAGAGGGAGGGAGGGAGAGAGATGGTGGTGGGGAGAGATGTTGGTGGGAGAGAGGAGGTGGGAGAGAGGGAGGGAGAGAGATGGTGGTGGAGAGAGGGAGGGGAGAGATGGTGGTGGGGGAGGGAGAGAGATGGTGGTGGGAGATGGTGGTGGGAGGGAGGGAGAGAGATGGTGGTGAGAGAGGAGGGAGAGAGATGGTGGTGGGAGAGATGGTGGTGGAGGGAGAGAGATGGTGGTGGGAGGGAGAGATGGTGGTGGGAGGGAGAGAGATGGTGGTGGGAGGGAGGGAGGGGAGAGAGATGGTGGTGGGAGAGAGAGATGGTGGAGGGAGAGAGATGGTGGAGGGAGAGAGATGGTGGGGGAGAGATGGTGGTGGGAGGGAGAGAGATGGTGGTGGGAGAGAGGGAGGGAGAGAGATGGTGGTGGGAGGGAGAGAGATGGTGGTGGGGAGAGAGAGAGATGGTGGAGGGAGAGAGAGAGATGGTGGTGGGAGAGAGGGGGGAGAGAGATGGTGGTGGGAGGGAGAGAGATGGTGGGAGAGAGGGAGATGGTGGTGGGAGGGAGGAGAGGGAGAGAGATGGTGGTGGGAGGGAGAGAGATGGTGGTGGTGAGGAGATGGTGGAGGGAGAGAGAGATGGTGGTGGGAGGGGGAGGAGGGAGGGAGAGAGATGGTGGTGGGAGGGGGAGATGGTGGTGGGAGAGAGGGAGAGAGGTGGTGGTGGGAGGGAGAGGGAGGGGAGAGATGGTGGTGGGGGAGGAGAGAGAGAGATGGTGGAGGGGAGAGATGGTGGAGGGGAGGGGGAGAGATGGTGGTGGGAGGGGGAGGAGGGAGGGGGAGAGAGATGGTGGTGGGAGGAGGGAGGGAGAGAGATGGTGGTGGGGAGGGAGGAGGGGGGAGAGAGATGGTGGTGGAGGGATGGTGGTGGGGGGAGGAGATGGTGGTGGAGGGAGGGAGAGAGATGGTGGGAGGGAGGGAGAGAGATGGTGGAGGGAGGGAGAGAGATGGTGGTGGGGGAGGGAGAGATGGTGGTGGGAGAGAGGGAGAGAGAGAGATGGTGGTGGGAGGGAGAGAGATGGTGGTGGGGGGAGAGAGATGGTGGTGGGGGGGGAGAGAGATGGTGGTGGGAGGGAGAGAGATGGTGGTGGGAGAGGGAGGGAGATGGTGGTGGGAGAGAGATGGTGGTGGGAGGGAGAGATGGTGGTGGGATGGTGGTGGGGAGAGAGATGGTGGTGGGAGGGAGAGAGATGGTGGAGGGATGGTGGTGGGAGAGAGATGGTGGTGGGAGGAGAGAGGAGAGAGATGGTGGTGGTGGGTGGGGGGGAGAGAGATGGTGGTGGTGGAGGAGAGAGGGAGAGAGGTGGTGGTGGGAGGGAGAGAGATGGTGGTGGGAGGGAGAGAGAGAGAGATGGTGGTGGAGGGGGAGAGAGATGGTGGAGGGGGAGTGGTGGGGGAGGGAGGGAGGGAGGGAGGAGAGAGATGGTGGGGAGGGAGGAGGGAGGGAGAGAGATGGTGGTGGGGAGGGAGGGAGAGAGATGGTGGTGGGAGGGAGAGAGATGGATGGGGAGGGAGAGAGATGGTGGAGGGAGGGAGAGAGATGGTGGAGGGAGGGAGAGATGGTGAGATGGTGGTGGGAGGGAGAGAGATGGTGGTGGGAGGGATGGTGGTGGGAGGGAGATGGTGGTGGGAGAGAGATGGTGGTGGGAGAGAGGGAGGGAGAGAGATGGTGGTGGGAGAGAGGGAGGGAGAGAGATGGTGGTGGGAGGGAGAGAGATGGTGGTGGGGGGGAGAGGGGAGATGGTGGTGGAGGGAGGGAGAGAGATGGTGGTGGGGGAGGGAGAGATGGTGGTGGGAGGGAGAGAGATGGTGGTGGGAGGGAGAGAGATGGTGGTGGGAGGGAGAGAGATGGTGGTGGGAGGGAGGGAGGGAGGGAGAGAGATGGTGGTGGGAGAGAGGGAGAGGGAGATGGTGGTGGGAGGGAGAGAGATGGTGGTGGGGGGGAGAGAGATGGTGGTGGGGGGAGAGAGATGGTGGTGGGGGGAGAGAGATGGTGGAGGGAGGGAGAGAGATGGTGGAGGGAGGGAGAGAGATGGTGGTGGAGGGAGGGAGAGAGATGGTGGTGGGAGGGAGAGAGATGGTGGTGGGGGAGGAGAGAGAGATGGGGGAGAGGAGAGATGGTGGTGGGAGGGAGAGAGATGGTGGTGGGAGGGAGAGAGAGGTGGAGGGAGGGATGGGGGGAGAGATGGTGGTGGGAGGGTGGGAGGGAGATGGTGGTGGGAGAGATGGTGGAGGGGGAGAGAGATGGTGGTGGGAGGAGAGAGAGGAGATGGATGGTGGAGGGAGAGAGATGGTGGGGGGAGAGAGAGGATGGTGGTGGGGAGGGAGAGAGATGGTGGAGGGAGGGAGGATGGTGGGGGAGGGGAGAGAGATGGTGGTGGGAGGGAGAGAGATGGTGGAGGGAGGGAGAGAGATGGTGGTGGGAGGGAGAGAGATGGTGGTGGGAGGGAGAGAGATGGTGGTGGGGGAGAGGAGAGAGATGGTGGTGGGAGGGAGAGAGATGGTGGTGGGAGGAGATGGTGGTGGGAGGGATGGTGGTGGGGGAGAGAGATGGTGGTGGGGGAGGAGGGAGAGAGAGAGATGGTGGGAGGGAGGGGATGGTGGTGGGAGGGGAGAGATGGTGGTGGGAGGGGAGAGAGATGGTGGAGGGAGGGAGAGAGATGGTGGGAGGGAGGGAGAGAGATGGTGGTGGAGGGGGGAGAGAGAGGTGGTGGGAGGGGAGAGGGGAGGGAGAGAGATGGTGGTGGGAGAGGGAGAGAGATGGTGGTGGGAGGGAGAGAGATGGTGGTGGGAGGGAGAGAGATGGTGGTGGGAGGGAGAGAGATGGTGGTGGGAGAGGGGGAGATGGTGGTGGGAGGGAGAGAGAGAGATGGTGGTGGAGGGAGGGAGAGAGATGGTGGTGGGAGAGAGATGGTGGGGTGGTGGGAGAGAGGGAGAGATGGTGGTGGGAGGGAGAGAGATGGTGGTGGGAGGGAGAGAGATGGTGGTGGGAGGGAGAGAGATGGTGGTGGGAGGGAGAGAGATGGTGGTGGGAGGGAGAGAGATGGTGGTGGGAGGGAGGGAGATGGTGGTGGGAGGGAGAGAGATGGTGGTGGGAGGGAGGGAGATGGTGGTGGATGGGGAGGGGAGAGATGGTGGTGGGGGAGGAGGGAGAGGGAGAGTGGTGGAGGGGAGAGAGGTGGTGGAGGGAGAGAGATGGTGGTGGGAGGGAGAGAGATGGTGGTGGTGGGGAGAGAGAGAGATGGTGGTGGGAGATGGTGGGGGAGGGAGATGGTGGTGGGAGGGAGGGAGATGGTGGTGGGAGGAGAGAGAGATGGTGGGAGAGAGGGAGAGATGGTGGAGGGAGGGGGGGTGGGAGAGATGGTGGTGGGAGGGAGAGAGATGGTGGTGGGAGGGAGAGAGATGGTGGTGGGAGGGAGAGAGATGGTGGTGGGATGGTGGAGAGGGGGAGATGGTGGTGGGAGGGAGGGAGATGGTGGTGGGAGGGAGGGAGATGGTGGTGGGAGGGAGGGAGAGAGATGGTGGTGGGAGAGAGGGGAGAGAGGTGGTGGGGGAGGAGGGAGGGAGAGAGATGGTGGTGGGGAGAGAGATGGTGGAGGGAGGGAGAGAGATGGTGGTGGGAGGGAGAGAGGGAGGGAGGGAGGGAGAGAGATGGTGGTGGGAGGGAGAGAGAGAGATTGTGGAGGGTGAGAGATGGTGGTGGGGGAGGGAGAGGGAGGGAGGGAGAGAGAGAGATGGTGGAGGGTGAGAGATGGTGGAGGGTGAGAGATGGTGGAGGGTGAGAAATGGTGGGAGGGAGAGAGATGGTGGTGGGAGGGAGAGAGATGGTGGTGGGGGGGAGAGATGGTGGAGGGAGAGAGATGGTGGTGGGAGAGAGGGAGGGAGAGAGAGAGATGGTGGGAGGGGGAGATGGTGGAGGGAGGAGGGAGAGAGATGGTGGTGGGAGGGAGGGAGAGAGATGGTGGTGGGAGGGGGAGAGAGATGGTGGGGGGGAGATGGTGGTGGGGAGAGGAGAGGGAGAGAGAGAGTGGATGGTGGTGGGAGGGAGGGAGGGAGAGAGATGGTGGAGGGAGAGAGATGGTGGGAGGGGAGAGAGGGAGGGAGAGAGATGGTGGTGGGAGAGAGGGTGGGGAGAGAGATGGTGGTGGAGGGAGGGAGGGATGGTGGAGGGAGAGAGGTGGTGGGAGGGAGAGAGATGGTGGTGGGGTGGGAGAGATGGTGGTGGGAGGGAGAGAGATGGTGGTGGGGGAGAGAGATGGTGGTGGGGAGAGAGAGATGGTGGAGGGAGAGAGATGGTGGTGGGAGGGAGAGAGATGGTGGAGGGAGAGAGAGATGGTGGAGGGGAGGATGGTGGTGGGAGAGAGAGAGTGGTGGGGGGGGAGAGATGGTGGTGGGAGGGAGAGAGATGGTGGTGGGAGGGAGAGAGATGGTGGTGGGAGGAGGAGATGGGGGGGGAGAGAGATGGTGGAGGGAGGGAGAGAGAGGGAGAGAGATGGTGGTGGAGGGGGAGGAGAGAGATGGTGGTGGAGGGATGGTGGTGGGAGGGAGGGAGAGATGGTGGTGGGAGAGGAGAGAGATGGTGGTGGGAGGGAGAGAGATGGTGGTGGGGGAGAGAGGGAGAGAGAGAGATGGTGGTGGGGAGGGTGGTGGGGGGAGAGAGATGGTGGTGGGAGGGGAGGGAGAGAGATGGTGGTGGGGAGGGAGGAGAGGTGGTGGGAGGGAGGGAGAGAGATGGTGGTGGGGAGGGAGGAGGAGAGATGGTGGTGGTGGGGGGAGAGAGATGGTGGTGGGAGGGAGGGAGATGGTGGTGGGAGGGAGGGAGATGGTGGTGGGAGGGAGGGAGATGGTGGTGGGAGGGGAGGGAGATGGTGGTGGGAGAGGGAGATGGTGGTGGTGGGAGGGAGAGATGGTGGTGGGAGAGAGGGAGATGGTGGTGGGAGGGAGGGAGATGGTGGTGGGAGGGGAGATGGTGGTGGGAGAGAGGGAGATGGTGGTGGGAGAGAGGGAGATGGTGGTGGGAGGGAGGGAGATGGTGGTGGAGGGAGGGAGGGAGATGGTGGTGGGAGGGATGGTGGAGAGAGATGGTGGTGGTGGGAGAGAGAGAGATGGTGGTGGGAGGGAGAGATGGTGGTGGGAGGGAGAGATGAGTGGAGGGAGAGAGATGGTGGTGGGAGATGGTGGTGGGGGAGAGAGGAGGGAGGGAGAGAGATGGTGGTGGGGAGGAGAGATGGTGGGAGAGAGATGGTGGTGGGGGAGATGGTGGTGGGAGAGAGATGGTGGAGGGGAGAGAGATGGTGGTGGGAGGGAGGGAGGGAGGGAGGGAGGGAGATGGTGGTGGGAGGGAGGGATGGTGGTGGGGAGGGATGGTGGTGGGAGGGATGGGGAGGAGAGAGAGATGGTGGGAGGGAGAGAGGGAGAGAGATGGTGGTGGGGAGAGGGAGATGGTGGAGGGAGGGAGAGAGATGGTGGTGGGAGGGAGAGAGAGGGAGATGGTGGTGGGGAGAGGAGAGAGATGGTGGAGGGGAGGGGAGGAGAGGAGATGGGAGGGAGGGAGATGGTGGAGGGAGAGAGATGGTGGTGGGAGAGGGAGGGAGGGAGAGAGATGGTGGTGGGGAGAGAGGGAGGGAGAGAGATGGTGGAGGGAGGGAGAGAGATGGTGGAGGGAGGGAGAGAGATGGTGGAGGGAGGGAGAGAGATGGTGGTGGGAGGGAGAGAGAGGTGGTGGGAGAGAGGGAGAGAGAGAGATGGTGGTGGGAGGGAGAGAGATGGTGGTGGGAGGGAGAGAGATGGTGGTGGTGGGTGAGAGAGGGAGGGAGAGATGGTGGTGGGAGGGAGAGAGATGGTGGTGGGGGGAGAGAGATGGTGGTGGAGGGAGAGAGGGAGAGAGATGGTGGTGGGAGGGAGATGGTGGAGATGGATGGTGGAGGGAGGGAGAGAGATGGTGGTGGGAGGGAGAGAGATGGTGGGAGGGAGAGAGATGGTGGTGGGAGAGATGGAGGGAGAGATGGTGGTGGGAGGGAGAGAGATGGTGGTGGGAGGGAGAGAGATGGTGGTGGGAGGAGGAGAGAGATGGTGGAGGGAGAGAGAGATGGTGGTGGGAGAGAGAGATGGTGGTGGGAGAGAGGGAGATGGTGGTGGGAGGGAGGGGAGATGGGGGTGGGAGGGAGGGGAGAGAGATGGTGGTGGTGGGAGAGAGGTGGAGGAGAGGGAGATGGTGGAGGGAGAGAGATGGTGGTGGGAGGGAGGGAGAGAGATGGTGGAGGGAGAGGGGTGGAGGGAGAGAGAGGTGGTGGAGGGAGGGAGAGATGGGAGGGAGGGAGAGAGATGGTGGTGGGAGGGAGAGAGAGAGATTGTGGAGGGTGAGAGATGGTGGGAGGGGGGAGGGAGGGATGGTGGAGAGAGAGAGATGGTGGAGGGTGAGAGATGGTGGAGGGGATGAGAAATGGTGGAGGGGGAGATGGTGGAGGGAGAGAGATGATGGTGGTGGGAGAGAGGGAGGGAGGGAGAGAGATGGTGGTGGGAGAGAGATGTTGGTGGGAGAGAGGGAGGGTGAGAGATGGTGGTGGGAGAGAGGGAGGGAGGGAGAGAGATGGTGGTGGGAGGGAGAGGGAGGGAGAGAGATGGTGGTGAGAGAGAGGGAGGGAGAGAGATGGTGGTGGGAGAGAGGGAGGGAGAGAGATGGTGGTGGGAGGGAGGGAGGGAGGGAGAGAGATGGTGGTGGGAGGGAGGGAGATGGTGGTGGGAGAGAGGGAGGGAGAGGGAGGGAGGGAGAGAGATGGTGGTGGGAGGGGGAGGGAGGGAGAGAGATGGTGGTGGGAGGGAGGGAGATGGTGGTGGAGAGTGGGGGAGGGAGAGGGAGGGAGAGAGATGGTGGTGGGAGAGAGGGAGGGAGAGAGATGGTGGAGGGAGAGAGATGGTGGTGGGAGAGAGGGAGGGAGAGAGATGGTGGTGGGAGAGAGAGAGAGATGGTGGTGGGGGAGATGGTGGTGGGGGAGAGAGATGGTGGTGGGGGGAGAGAGATGGTGGTGGGGGGAGAGAGATGGTGGTGGGAGGGAGAGAGATGGTGGTGGGAGGGAGAGAGATGGTGGTGGGGTGGGGAGAGAGATGGTGGTGGGAGAGAGGGAGGAGAGAGATGGTGGTGGGGAGGGAGAGAGATGGTGGTGGGAGGAGATGGTGGTGGGAGAGATGGTGGTGGGAGGGAGAGAGAGGTGGTGGGAGGGAGAGAGATGGTGGTGGGAGAGAGGGAGAGAGATGGTGGTGGGGGGAGAGAGATGGTGGTGGGAGGGAGAGAGATGGTGGTGGGAGGGAGAGAGATGGTGGTGGGAGGGAGAGAGATGGTGGTGGGAGGGAGGGAGATGGTGGTGGGAGGGAGGGAGATGGTGGTGGGAGAGGGAGATGGTGGTGGGAGAGAGGGAGATGGTGGTGGGAGGGAGGGAGATGGTGGTGGGAGGGAGGGAGATGGTGATGGGAGGGAGGGAGAGAGATGGTGGTGGTGGGAGAGAGGGAGAGAGTGGTGGTGGGAGGGAGGGAGAGAGAGAGGGAGAGAGGTGGTGGTGGGAGGGAGAGAGGGAGGGAGGGAGAGATGGTGGTGGGAGGGAGAGAGGGGAGAGAGAGAGATGGTGGAGGGGGGAGAGAGAGGGAGGGAGGGGAGGGAGGGAGGGAGGGAGAGAGATGGTGGTGGGAGAGATGGGGTGGGGAGAGAGATGGTGGTGGGGGGAGAGAGATGGTGGGGGGAGAGATGGTGGAGGGAGAGAGATGGTGGAGGGAGGGAGAGAGATGGTGGAGGGAGGGAGAGAGATGGTGGAGGGAGGGAGAGAGATGGTGGTGGGAGGGAGAGAGATGGTGGTGGGAGGGAGAGAGATGGTGGTGGGAGATGGTGGTGGGAGGGAGAGAGAGAGATGGTGGGAGGGAGAGAGATGGTGGTGGGAGGGAGAGAGATGGTGGAGGGAGGGAGAGAGATGGTGGTGGGAGGGAGAGAGATGGTGGTGGGGGGAGAGAGATGGTGGGGGGGGAGAGAGATGGTGGTGGGAGGGAGAGAGATGGTGGTGGGAGGGAGAGAGATGGTGGTGGGAGGGAGAGAGATGGTGGTGGGAGGGAGAGAGATGGTGGTGGGAGAGAGGGAGATGGTGGTGGGAGAGAGGGAGATGGTGGTGGGAGGGAGGGAGAGAGATGGTGGTGGTGGGAGAGAGGGAGAGAGGTGGTGGGAGGGAGGGAGAGAGAGAGGGAGAGAGATGGTGGTGGGAGGGAGAGAGGTGGTGGTGGGAGGGAGAGAGGGAGGGAGGGAGAGAGATGGTGGTGGGAGGGAGAGAGAGAGATGGTGGAGGGTGAGAGATGGTGGAGGGGGAGGGAGAGGGAGAGGGAGGGAGGGAGAGAGAGAGATGGTGGAGGGGAGGGAGATGGTGGTGGGAGGGAGAGAGGGAGAGAGATGGTGGTGAGAGGGAGAGCGATGGTGAGAGGGAGAGAGAGGTGGTGGGAGAGAGGGAGGAGACATGGTGGGAGAGAAGGGTGGTGGGAGAGAAGGGTGGTGGGAGAGAGGGAAGGTGGGAGAGAGGTGGTGGTAGAAAGAGAAGGAGAGAGAGAGGTGGTGGGAGAAAGAGGTGGTGGGAGAGAGAGAGGTGGTGGGAGAGAGAGAGGTGGTGGGAGAGAGGGAGAGAGGTGGTGGTGGGAGAGAGGGAGAGAGGTGGTGGTGGGAGAGAGGGAGAGAGGTGGTGGTGGGAGAGAGGGAGAGAGGTGGTGGTGGGAGAGAGGGAGAGAGGTGGTGGGAGAGAGGGAGAGAGGTGGTGGTGGGAGAGAGGGAGAGAGATGGTGGTGGGAGAGAGGGAGAGAGATGGTGGTGGGAGAGAGGGAGAGAGGTGGTGGTGGGAGAGAGGGAGAGAGGTGGTGGGAGAGAGGGAGAGAGGTGGTGGGAGAGAGGGAGAGAGGTGGTGGTGGGAGAGAGGGAGAGAGGTGGTGGTGGGAGAGAGGTGGTGGTGGGAGAGAGGGAGAGAGGTGGTGGTGGGAGAGAGGGAGAGAGGTGGTGGGAGAGAGGGAGGAGACGTGGTGGGAGAGAGGGAGGAGACGTGGTGGGAGAGAGGGAGGAGACGTGGTGGGAGAGAACGGTGGTGGGAGAGAGGGGTGGTGGGAGAAAGAGGTGGTGGGAGGGAGAAAGAGGTGGTGGGAGGGAGAAAGAGGTGGTGGGAGGGAGAAAGAGGTGGTGGGAGGGAGAAAGAGGTGGTGGGAGGGAGAAAGAGGTGGTGGGAGGGAGAAAGAGGTGGTGGGAGGGAGAAAGAGGTGGTGGGAGGGAGAAAGAGGTGGTGGGAGGTGGAGAGAGAGGTGGTGGGAGAGGTGGAGGGAGAGGTGGTGAGAGAGGTGGTGAGAGAGGTGGTGAGAGAGAGGGAGGGAGAGGTGGTGAGAGAGAGGGAAGGAGGGAGAGGTAGTTGAAACAGCATTGAGAGGTGAGAAGAGTTGTCGTGAGGCAGCTTTTGATTACATCAGGTATCTCCTTCAACTCTGTGGCACAGAATGTAACGGGACTCATTCTGAAGGGAAAAAGTCTTCAAGTTTACTTTGAAAGCTTTTCAGTATGAACCCTTCTGTGAAGAGCCATCATAATGTATACTTTTGGTCTGTGACATATCCACCTACACAGTGATCTGTGTGTGTGTCTGTGTGTGTGTTTGTGTGTGTATGTTTGTCTTTGCATCAGTGTGCAAAGTCGAAGTCCCTCACGGCCACATCCGAATCTGGTAAAGATGACTCCACCATCGCCCACATCCACCGGTTGGATCCGGCTCAGTGGAGGAGCCGACAGTGTCATTAGCCCCCCACCCCCCCCCCTCGCAGTAACCCACTCCACCCCCCCCCACCCATGCACCCATGTCCCAAATGAATACAGGAAGGGCTTTAATTGGGAACATTTATCTAAATGACATCCTCATGAAGACCTTTGGGGACAGGCTACGCCGAGCTCCGAACACTCCCGATATCATTCATTATGGCTCATCCCTGTGTGTTGTGTGCCTATGTGTGTGTGTGCCCACTCATGTGAGAAAGAAAGAGAGAAAGAAAGAAAGAAAGAGAGAAAGAAAGAAAGAAAGTTGGGCCAGTAACCAGATGGTAACATAGTGGTTATGGTGTTGGGCCAGTAACCAGCAGGTAACCTAGTGGTTATGGTGTTGGACTAGTAACCAGCAGGTAGTCTAGTGGTTATGGTGTTGGGCCAGTAACCAGCAGGTAACCTAGTAGTTATGGTGTTGGACTAGTAACCAGCAGGTAGTCTAGTGGTTATGGTGTTGGGCCAGTAACAAGCAGGTAACCTAGTGGTTATGGTGTTGGGCCAGTAACCAGCAGGTAGTCTAGTGGTTATGGTGTTGGGCCAGTAGCCAGCAGGTAGTCTAGTGGTTATGGTGTTGGACTAGTAACCAGCAGGTAACCTAGTGGTTATGGTGTTGGGCCAGTAACAAGCAGGTAACCTAGTGGTCATGGTGTTGGGCCAGTAACCAGCAAGTAGTCTAGTGGTTATGGTGTTGGGCCAGTAACAAGCAGGTAACCTAGTGGTCATGGTGTTGGGCCAGTAACCAGCAGGTAACCTAGTGGTTATGGTGTTGGACTAGTAACCGATAGAATCCCTGGGCTGACAAAGTGAAAATCTGCCGTTCTGCCTCTGAACAAGCCAGTAAACCCACTGTTCCTAGGCCGTCATTGAAAATAAGATTTTGTTTTTAACTGACTTGCCTTTTTAAATAAAGGTTAAAATATGAAGATGTGCCATGGTAGAGAATGTCTACAGTATGAGAGGATACATGAGTCTGGTGACTATCTCACTCTGTGTGTGGTGACTATCTCACTCTGTGTGTGGTGACTATCTCACTCTGTGTGTGGTGACTATCTCACTCTGTGTGTGGTGACTATCTCACTCTGTGTGGTGACTATCGCACTCTGTGTGTGGTGACTATCGCACTCTGTGTGTGGTGACTATCTCACTCTGTGTGTGGTGACTATCTCACTCTGTGTGTGGTGACTATCTCACTCTGTGTGGTGACTATCGCACTCTGTGTGTGGTGACTATCGCACTCTGTGTGTGGTGACTATCTCACTCTGTGTGTGGTGACTATCTCACTCTGTGTGTGGTGACTATCTCACTCTGTGTGTGGTGACTATCTCACTCTGTGTGGTGACTATCGCACTCTGTGTGTGGTGACTATCGCACTCTGTGTGTGGTGACTATCTCACTCTGTGTGTGGTGACTATCTCACTCTGTGTGTGGTGACTATCTCACTCTGTGTGTGGTGACTATCTCACTCTGTGTGTGGTGACTATCTCACTCTGTGTGGTGACTATCGCACTCTGTGTGTGGTGACTATCGCACTCTGTGTGTGGTGACTATCTCACTCTGTGTGTGGTGACTATCTCACTCTGTGTGTGGTGACTATCTCACTCTGTGTGTGGTGACTATCTCACTCTGTGTGTGGTGACTATCTCTCTCTGTGTGGGGTGACTATCTCACTCTGTGTGTGGTGACTATCTCACTCTGTGTGTGGTGACTATCTCACTCTGTGTGTGGTGACTATCTCACTCTGTGTGTGAGCCTTACATATACTACATGTATGTGGACACCTGTTTGTCCAACATCTCATTCCAAAACCATGGGCGTTAATATGGAGTTTTCCTGCAGGTTCCACTCCACTAGATGTTTGAACATTGCTGTGGGGACTTGCTTCCATTCAGCCACAAGCCCATTAGCGTTAGCAATCTATTGCAAATGTGTTCGATGGTGTTAACATCAGGGCTCTGTGCAGGCCAGTCAAGTTCTTCCACAGCGATCTCGACAAACCATTTCCGAATGGACAACGTTTTGTGCATGGGGGCATTGTCATGCTGAAACAGGAAAGGGCCTTCCCCAAACTGTTGCCACATTGTTGGAAGCACAGAATCGTCTAGAATGTCATTGTATGCTGGAGCGTTAAGAACTAAGGGGCCTAGCCCGAACCTTGAAAAACAGCCCCAGAACATTATTCTTCCTCCACCAAACTTTACAGTTGGCACTATGCATTGGGGCAGGTAGCGGTCTCCTGGAATACGCCAAACCCAGATTCGTCCTTCAGACTCCCAGATTGTGAAGCGTTATTCATCACTCCAGAGAACGCGTTACAGTTGACTGCGGCAGGTCTAGCCGGGCAGAAATTTGACAAACTGACTTGTTGGATAGGTGGCATCCTATGATGGTGCCACGTTGAAAGTCACTAAGCTCTTCAGTAAGGCCATTCTACTACCAATATTTGTCTATGGAGATTGCATGGCTGTGTGCTTGATTTTATACACCTGTCAGCAACGGGTGTAGCTGAAACATCCGAATCCACTAATATGAAAGGGTGTCCACATACCTTTGTATATATAGTGAATCTACAGATGTAGGATCATAATTTGAGCCAGATTGTTACAGTAGGAAAATAATCCTGCAGCAACAGGAAACGTTAATTATAATGTGAATTTCAATGAATGGACATTTTTTGTAGGGGCTGATACATTTTTCGTAAGGGAAAATCAAGTCTGAAATTTCTAATTGGAAATTACAAACTTCTGAAGCCTTATAACCACTATCACCCTGCAACAGGGTGATCAAATTAAGTTCCTACATCTCTAAGTGTTAGACTGCTTGTTTGTGCTCAGCGGGTGTGTAGATATGAAGATAAAACACTACTTTATTCATTTAGTGTCTTTTAATCATCAGACAAATTACAGAACATCTTGTCTATCTTCTCCTCACTGAATCTCAGTAGCCACTCCAAGGCATGTCGGGATAACAGCAAAATTACAAAGAGAAAAATGACTCATTTCCTTCCTTGAAATCGATAACAACGTGAGTTTCTTTTCTCCCCCTCAGGCTTTTAAATACACTAATCTGTCCACACACAAAAAAAGCCAATTACATGTCTCATTAAAAGAGTATTAAGGAAAGACAAAACAATATTACTGGCATTAGTCAATAAGACTGGTATTTAGACACAGCAGGGACAGTTTAGAATCACTAAAACCTGGCACCATTACTGAAGAGCCACAGAGCATTATAAAAGGCATCAGTATCAGTAGAATAAAGATCTGTAGAGCTGCGCATGAGAACAGCACAGAGAAGTGATTGACAGGAGTTCTCTGTCACTTATCTCAACGTTCTCTTGAAGTCCTTCCATTTCCAGGCTCCTATAGACATGTTTTTGACTTCGCAAAGAGAATAAGCTATTTACAGGTATACAGACCAAACCTAGGTGGAGTTGTATTTCTAACCTTTGACATTTTGTTGAAATGTTGGAGTTCTACAAACAAAAAGTTCACTTCTTTGTAAGATAGGATTAGGTGATCAATTTACAGTTGAGAAAGAGTTGAGAGGTCACCGTGGGTCAGTGCTAGTAGTACCACAGTTGCAGGGTGGAGAAGTAGGCCTATCTACACTAGTAAGCCCACCACATTAGCCAGCTGAGCCAAAGCCTGAGCATAACTTTGTGAGCTAACTCCAGTCCTCAGGTCTACAGGGAAGGTTGCTCCACGTAGCAGTGAACATCATGGAATCCTTCACATCCCACAACCCAACCAACACCAAGCCATCACCACGGCAAGCCTTGAGGGTCTTCGCCTTTTATCAAAGCCCGGATGGGCATCCCTCATCCCTGCTGTGGGCCAGCGCATCATTCGTCCAGGGCGTTCCAAAAGAACCCACAGGAGCTATTTATTGGCTGTGATCAAACAACCAACGTAAAGAAGATTACAACATGAAAGAGCCAAGCCTGCAACATGAAAGGTGCCTTACTGTCTTTGAACCAGCCGATGGTGTAGTAGTGTATATATATATATATAGCGATCTTCTGACTGCAACTCTCCACAGATGCAGTTGGATATGGAGAGGCATGACTGACATTAGATCAAAGATGATGAAGGAAGTTCAACACCAGGACCAAGTGAGCCTCGTGTGATGTTCTGACAGGTCTGGACCTTCTCTTCCGAACTGTTCACCTCTAGATAATCCTGATTGGCGTGTCTTTATCGCCCTCTTACCCTCTCTATCTATCTATCTTTTTACGTTTTAATCTCGTCAATTTGACCTCTGACCTAACGTGGACAGGACTGACAGATGTCAGATGCCCCACCCCTTCCTGATGTCAGAGGCGAGGTCTCCTGGGTAAACGGCCCACGCTGACATCCAACAAACCTAAGACAAACCAATATGTCAGAGAAACCATCTCTGACAACTGTGTAACTCTGCCTTCTCCCTGAAACGAATCAGACCCAACATACTTCTATTAGTGTTAACAGCGGTAGGTCTCATGGTGCATTAGATGGTTCTAACGTCTATTTATTAAGCCAGTTAGGATATGTTGGATAATACAAAGGAGAGAAGTAAGAAGTAATATAATGTGCTGTAGCATATGGAATGTTTTCGTGTGCAAGGGCAGGTGAGTGTGTATTTTGTACTTGTGTTTGTATTTATTATGGATCCCAATTAGTTCCTGCCAAGGCAGCAGCTACTCTTCCTGGGGTTTAGTATAGATCCCCATTAGTTCCTGCCAAGGCAGCAGCTACTCTTCCTGGGGTTTATTATGGATCCCCATTAGTTCCTGCCAAGGCAGCAGCTAATCTTCTTAGGGTTCATTATGGATCCCCATTAGTTCCTGCCAAGGCAGCAGCTACTCTTCCTGGGGTTTATTATGGATCCCCATTAGTTCCTGCCAAGGCAGCAGCTAATCTTCTTAGGGTTCATTATGGATCCCCATTAGTTCCTGCCAAGGCAGCAGCTACTCTTCCTGCGGTTTATTATGGATCCCCATTAGTTCCTGCCAAGGCAGCAGCTAATCTTCTTAGGGTTCATTATGGATCCCCATTAGTTCCTGCCAAGGCAGCAGCTACTCTTCCTGGGGTTTATTATGGATCCCCATTAGTTCCTGCCAAGGCAGCAGCTACTCTTCCTAGGTTTCATTATGGATCCCCATTAGTTCCTGCCAAGGCAGCAGCTACTCTTCCTGGGGTTTATTATGGATCCCCATTAGTTCCTGCCAAGGCAGCAGCTACTCTTCCTGGGGTTTATTATGGATCCCCATTAGTTCCTGCCAAGGCAGCGGCTACTCTTCCTGGGGTTTATTATGGATCCCTATTAGTTCCTGCCAAGGCAGCAGCTACTCTTCCTGGGGTTTATTATGGATCCCCATTACTTCCTGCCAAGGCAGCAGCTACTCTTCCTGGGGTCCAGCAACATTAAGGCAGTTTATACAATTTTATTACAATATATTCCCAGATTTCACAACACACTGTGTGCCCTCAGGCCCCTACTCCACCACTACAACATATCTACAACACACTGTGTGCCCTCAGGCCCCTACTCCACCACTACAACATATCTACAACACACTGTGTCCCCTCAGGCCCCTACTCCACCACTACAACACACTGTGTGCCCTCAGGCCCCTACTCCACCACTACAACATATATACAACACACTGTGTGCCCTCAGGCATGTGGAATAGAGTTCCATGTAGTCATGGCTCTATGTAGTACTGTGGCCTCCCATAATCTGTTCTGGACTTGATGTTTGTTTGTGAAGAGACCTCTTGTGGCATGTCTTGTGGGATATATATGGGTGTCTGAGCTGTGTGCCAGTCATTTAAACAGACAGCTCGGTGTATTCAACATGTCAATACCTCTCATAAATAAGTAGTGATGAAGTGAATCGCTCGTCCACTTTGAGCCAAGAGAAATTGACATGCATATTATTAATATTAGCTCTCTGTGTACATCAAAGGGCCAGCCGTGCTGCCCTGTTCTGTGTGTGTTGGGGGGGGGTGGTCTCGTCTCCCACATGGGGGTTGTCAGAATGTTGATGACTCATAATAACGGAGTGATCTTTCTCCCAGGGTGCAGAACGTGTGGCTGGCGGGAGGCCCGTTATGGAAACGCCATGTCTCTGAGAGGAGCGGGACACACAACCACTGGACACACACACAAAGACATGCCACACACAAATACACTCATACACACACACACACACATGCTGTGCACACATACCAATTCAACTCATGCAATCAGATATTTAATATTCCAGTACAAGTATTTTAAAAAGTGCTAATGCAGATAATTAAGTTGAATAATTAAGTTTTCCCACGACTTAAAATGATTCTGCCTCATAGTACTTTGTTATGTCCGTGTGTTTTAATACTCTAGAGTGGGTACTGGTTAGTTCAACAAAGCCCCTCTACGTTGCTGTCCATGGTGCTGAAATGGCATAGCCTCCATTCCGGCTCAACCCCACATGCCACCATCTTGGCTCCATTCACAGCAGATGCATTCCTCCCCAGGTGTGAGCCAACAACTACTTCATCACCTTGTTATTCATTGTTTAAAAAAAAGGAACATTTGTGGAAAGCCCATTTAGATTAAAAGGCCCGCGCCTTGCCTGTCCTTCGATGAATGCTAAAAACATTGGGTGTTAAAAGCATTCCGCCTCATTTACGTAATTGCATTAGAAGCACACTTCCCTTTTCGTCGGCTTCCTGAATTATAATGGCAGAATTTGCCGACAGTGGACTTTTGCTGATCCACGCGGAAAGTAATACAGTAAAATACTTATTGGCCGGGATTCAAAAGTGACATCACTAGATATTAGCTCGCGATGCTGTGCATAAGGCCTGGTGGGTAGTCACATGAAGGAGGCGATGGTCTAGTGGGTAGTCACATGAAGGAGGAGACGATGGCCTGGTGGGTAGTCACATGAAGGAGGAGACGATGGCCTGGTGGGTAGTCACATGAAGGAGGAGGCGATGGTCTAGTGGGTAGTCACATGAAGGAGGAGACGATGGCCTGGTGGGTAGTCACATGAAGGAGGAGACGATGGCCTGGTGGGTAGTCACATGAAGGAGGAGGCGATGGTCTAGTGGGTAGTCACATGAAGGAGACGATGGCCTAGTGGGTAGTCACATGAAGAAGGAGACGATGGCCTGGTGGGTAGTCACATGAAGGAGGAGACGATGGCCTGGTGGGTAGTCACATGAAGGAGGAGACGATGGCCTGGTGGGTAGTCACATGAAGGAGGAGACGATGGCCTGGTGGGTAGTCACATGAAGGAGGAGACGATGGCCTGGTGGGTAGTCACATGAAGGAGGAGACGATGGCCTGGTGGGTAGTCACATGAAGGAGGAGACGATGGCCTAGTGGGTAGTCACATGAAGGAGACGATGGCCTAGTGGGTAGTTATATGAATGAGACGATGGCCTGGTGGGTAGTCACATGAAGGAGACGATGGCCTGGTGGGTAGTCACATGAAGGAGACGATGGCCTGGTGGGTAGTCACATGAAGGAGACGATGGCCTGGTGGGTAGTCACATGAAGGAGGAGGCGATGGCCTGGTGGGTAGTCACATGAAGGAGACGATGGCCTGGTGGGTAGTCACATGAAGGAGGAGACGATGGCCTGGTGGGTAGTCACATGAAGGAGGAGACGATGGCCTGGTGGGTAGTCACATGAAGGAGACGATGGCCTGGTGGGTAGTCACATGAAGGAGGAGACGATGGCCTGGTGGGTAGTCACATGAAGGAGGAGACGATGGCCTGGTGGGTAGTCACATGAAGGAGGAGACGATGGCCTGGTGGGTAGTCACATGAAGGAGGAGACGATGGCCTGGTGGGTAGTCACATGAAGGAGGAGACGATGGCCTGGTGGGTAGTCACATGAAGGAGGAGACGATGGCCTGGTGGGTAGTCACATGAAGAAGGAGACGATGGCCTGGTGGGTAGTCACATGAAGAAGGAGACGATGGCCTGGTGGGTAGTCACATGAAGAAGGAGACGATGGCCTGGTGGGTAGTCACATGAAGGAGACTATGGCCTGGTGGGTAGTCACATGAAGAAGGAGACGATGGCTAAACATGATGCCCTGGCATCATGCAAACAGCCCGGTCAAACCACTCTTGGAACATAACTTAACCACAACCATTTGAGGCATTTATGGAGAGTACTGTACTGTGTAATACAACTGTGCTCTTGTAGAAGTAAGTGACACAGACACATAAACACATAGTCACAGACACACAAACTTAGACAAAGACAGTCGGAGACACACTGACAGAGGCCTACTATTGGATAATATGATGCAGACAGCGAGGCAGAGGGTGACGGGGCACGGCTGAGGGTATAATAGATAGAGAGGAATTGGAGTGTGTGAAATCCCTATGGTGCCTGAGCCTGTCTCTCTAAGCTCAGATGAAGCCCACCAGACTGTGACGGGACCACCACCACCACCACCACCACCACACCGGGGCTACGTTCCAAATGGCTCTCTATTCCCTACGTAGTGCACTACCCCTATGCAGGCCCCAATTAGGGTCTCTATCTTCCTTCTCTCTCTTTTTCTCCCTATCGCTCCCCCCTCTCCTAGACTCTGTCCCCACTCTGCCCTGATTCTCTACCTCTCCTAAATGCAAGGCAACCTATGGTACTCCTCAGCCATTAACAACACCATTACCACAGAACACACACACACACACACACACACACACACACACACACACACACACACACACACACACACACACACACACACACACACACACACACACACACACACACACACACACACACACACACACACACACACACACACACACACCTCACCACTCCCTGAACAGCGAACTGTAAATAAACCAATTAAGTCTGCGATGGATGTCTCCAGGGAAACAGCCCGTAGCAACCACCTGTGTAACTGTGTGTACTGACAGCGCACGCACGCACGCACGCACACACACACATTCTCTCCCACGTACACACACACACATGTATAATATTGTATGTGTGTACACTATTGTATGTATGTGTGTGTGTGCCAGCCTTTCAGTTCACAGACAAGTCTGTTCATCCCCACAGGGGCTTGCGTCACACACACACACACACACACACACACACACACACACACACCTAGCAAAATCCTTGCTTGAGAAATGACTCTTTGACAAGAGTCAGTTACTTTTTGACAATTATAATTGAAAAAATTACAGTAAGGTACTTTTTAAAATGTTTATATTTTTAGGGGGTAGAGCAGCTTTACTGTTACAGATAGATTGTAGCTTACATTAAAGTAATTGTCTGCATTATTTCAAATCCCAACTATATATATTTTTTAAATATCCATTCTTACATAGGGTACCAGTCAAAAGTTTGGACACACCTCCTCATTCAAGGGCTTATCTTTATTTTTTCTTTATTTCTACATTGTAGAATAATAGTGACGACGTCAAAACTATGAAATAACACATATGGAATCATGTAGTAACCAAAAAAGTGTCAATATATATATATATATATATTTGAGATTCTTCAAAGTAGCCACCCTTTGCCTTGATGACAGCTTTGCACACTCCTGGCATTCTCTCAACCAGCTTCATCTGGAATGCTTTTCCAACAGTCTTGAAGGAGTTCCCACATATGCTGAGCACTTGTTGGCTGCTTTTCCTTCACTCTGCGGTCCAACTCATCCCAAACCATCTCAATTGGTGTGATGTCGGGTGATTGTGGAGGCCAGGTCATCTGATGCAGTACTCCATCACTCTCAGTCTTGGTCAAATTGCCGTTACACAACCTGGAGATGTGATGGGTCATTGTCCTGTTGAAAACAAATGATAGTCCCTCTAAGCGCACACCAGATGGGATGGCGTGTCACTGCAGAATGATGTGCAAGCCATGCTGGTTAAGTGTGCCTTGAATTCTAAATAAATCACAGACAGTGTCACCAGCCACACATGCTGAGATCATCCGTTCACCTACTCTGTGCCTCACAAAGACACGCCGGTTGGAACCAAAAATCACAAATTGGGACTCATCAAACCAAAGGACATATTTCCACTGGTCTAATGTCCATTGCTTGTGTTTCTTGGCCCAAGCAAGTCTCTTCTTCTTATTGATGTCCTTTAGTAGGGGTTTCTTAACAGCAATTCGATCATGAAGGACTGATTGATGCAGTCTCCTCTGAACACTTGATGTTGAGTTGATGTCTGTTACTTGAACTCTCTGAAGCATTTATTTGGGCTGCAATCTGAGATGCAGTTAACTCTAATGAACATAGTTCTCTGGGTCTTCCTTTCCTGTGGCGGTCCTCATGAAAGCAAGTTTCATCAGTGCTTGATGAGTTTTGCGTCTGCACTTGAAGAAACTTTCAAAGTTCTTGAAATGTTCCGGATTGACTGACCTTCATGTCTTAAAGTAATGATGGGCTTTCATTTTTCTTTGCTTATTTGAGCTGTTCTTGCCATATTATGACTTGGTCTTTTACCAAATAGGGCTATCTTCTGTATACCACCCCTACCTTGTCACAACACAACGGATTGGCTCAAACACATCAAGAAGGAAAGAAATTCCACAAATACATTTTTAACAAGGCACACCAGTTAATTGAAATGCATTCCAGGTGACTACCTCATAAAGCTGGTTGAGAGTGTGCAAAGCTGTCATCAAGGTAAAGGGTGGCTACTTTGAAGAATCTCAATTATCAAACATATTTTGATGTTTAAAAAAACAAAATTACTACATGATTCCATATGTGTTATTTCATAGTTGTGATGTCTTCACTATTATTCTACAATCTAGAAAATAGTAAAAATAAAGAAAAACACTTGAATGAGTAGGTGTCCAAACTTTTGACCAGTAGTGTATATAAACATATATTTTTCAAATATATCTCCTTTGTTATTTTCCGCTACCCTACCACCCCTCCCCCTAATTGGAGTCAACTAATGAACAACAACACTTAGGCTTTTACGTCTAGCTAATACATACTATAAACCTTTTACGTCTAGCTAATACACACTATAAACCTTTTACGTCTAGTTTATACACACTATAAACCTTTTACGTCTAGCTTATACACACTATAAACCTTTTACGTCTAGTTTATACACACTATAAACCTTTTACGTCTAGCTAATACACACTATAAACCTTTTACGTCTAGCTTATACACACTATAAACCTTTTACGTCTAGCTTATACACACTATAAACCTTTTACGTCTAGCTAATACACACTATAAACCTTTTACGTCTAGCTTATACACACTATAAACCTTTTACGTCTAGCTTATACACACTATAAACCTTTTACGTCTAGCTTATACACACTATAAACCTTTTACGTCTAGCTAATACACACTATAAACCTTTTACGTCTAGCTTATACACACTATAAACCTTTTACGTCTAGCTAATACACACTATAAACCTTTTACGTCTAGCTAATACACACTATAAACCTTTTACGTCTAGCTAATACACACTATAAACCTTTTACGTCTAGCTAATACACACTATAAACCTTGTACGTCTAGCTTATACACACTATAAACCTTTTACGTCTAGCTAATACACACTATAAACCTTTTACGTCTAGTTTATGCACACTATAAACCTTTTACGTCTAGCTAATACACACTATAAACTTTTTACGTCTAGCTTATACACACTATAAACCTTTTACGTCTAGCTAATACACACTATAAACCTTTTACGTCTAGTTTATACACACTATAAACCTTTTACGTCTAGCTAATACACACTATAAACCTTTTACGGACACAATTTATTTGACAATAGTTATTCTTTGTTTGTTTTGAGTCCTATCCTTCGTCTACCCTCAACCTCTCCCATCTATTTCTGGTTTTCCATCCAGTCTGATTTCTATTTTCCATGTATTTTTAACTGTGCTGTTTCACAAAAGTTGTGAACCTATATACATTTTACAGACACAGTATATTTTACATTTGTTATCTTGTTATTAGTCCCACCCTTCAGCTCCTATCAACCCTTCCCACCCTTCAGCTCCTTTCAACCCTTCCCATTTAACACCATCCATTTCTATTTGCCATATATTTTTAAACTGTGCTGAACTTTTCTATTCTCATAGTTTCTACAGATTGTAAATGAAAGATTCAAATGTATTATTATGTTATTGATCGATTGACTGTGACTTTTCAAATCACACAGTAAGGTACTTAATTGTTACCCAGAAATTATTTGATATTGAGATAAAAACGGCTGGATTGGACCTTTAACAACAAGGCTGATGTGCAGCCTCCCCCACATCCGTTTGGAGCCACAGTGTGTCAGGGTGTGTGAGGTGTGAGCAGTGGTGCTGGGAAACTGAGAAAGGTGTTGAGACACTTGACATTTTCCTCTGACATTTCCTCTGACACCAATATATATCTCTTACTCTTTGTCTCTCTCTCTTTACCTTTCACTCGCTCTCTCTTACTCACTCTTCTCTCTCTATTGCTCTCTTACTCACCCTTTCTCTCTCTGTCTCTCTTACTCACCCTGTCTCTCTATGTCTCTCTCTTCCTCACCCTTTCTCTCCATGTCTCTCTCTTACTCACCCTTTCTCTCTCTTACTGACCCGTTCTCTCTCTGTCTCTCTCTTTACTCACCCTTTTCTCTCTGTCTCTCTCTTACTCACCCTTTCTCTCTCTGTCTCTCTCTTACTCACCCTTTCTCTCTCTGTCTCTCTTACTCACCCTTCTCTCTCTGTCTCTCTCTCTTACTCACCCTTTCTCTCTCTGACTCTCTCTTAATCACCCTTCTCTCTCTGTCTCTCTCTTACTCACCCTTTCTCTCTCTGTCTCTCTCTCTTACTCACCCTTTTTTTTCTCTCTCTCTTACTCACCCTTTCTCTCTCTGTCTCTCTCTCTGTCTCTCTTACTCACCCTTCTCTCTCTGTCTCTCTCTTACTCACCCTTTCTCTCTATGTCTCTCTCTTACTCACCCTTTCTCTCTGTCTCTCTCTTACTCACCCTTTCTCTCTCTATCTCTCTTACTTACCCTTCTCTCTCTGTCTCTCTTACTCACCCTTCTCTCTCTCTGTCTCTCTGTTACTCACCCTTTCTCTCTCTGACTCTCTCTTACTCACCCTTCTCTCTCTCTGTCTCTCTCTTACTCACCCTTCTCTCTCTCTGTCTCTCTCTTACTCACCCTTTCTCTCTCTGTCTCTCTCTCTTACTCACCCTTTCTCTCTCTTACTGACCCGTTCTCTCTCTGTCTCTCTCTTTACTCACCCTTTTCTCTCTGTCTCTCTCTTACTCACCCTTTCTCTCTCTGTCTCTCTCTTACTCACCCTTTCTCTCTCTGTCTCTCTTACTCACCCTTCTCTCTCTGTCTCTCTCTCTTACTCACCCTTTCTCTCTCTGACTCTCTCTTAATCACCCTTCTCTCTCTGTCTCTCTCTTACTCACCCTTTCTCTCTCTGTCTCTCTCTCTTACTCACCCTTTTTTTTCTCTCTCTCTTACTCACCCTTTCTCTCTCTGTCTCTCTCTCTGTCTCTCTCTCTGTCTCTCTTACTCACCCTTCTCTCTCTGTCTCTCTCTTACTCACCCTTTCTCTCTATGTCTCTCTCTTACTCACCCTTTCTCTCTGTCTCTCTCTTACTCACCCTTTCTCTCTCTATCTCTCTTACTTACCCTTCTCTCTCTGTCTCTCTTACTCACCCTTCTCTCTCTCTGTCTCTCTGTTACTCACCCTTTCTCTCTCTGACTCTCTCTTACTCACCCTTCTCTCTCTCTGTCTCTCTCTTACTCACCCTTCTCTCTCTCTGTCTCTCTCTTACTCACCCTTTCTCTCTCTGTCTCTCTCTCTTACTCACCCTTTCTCTCTCTGACTCTCTCTTAATCACCCTTCTCTCTTTCTGTCTCTCTCTTACTCACCCTTCTCTCTCTGTCTCTCTCTTACTCACCCTTTCTCTCTCTGTCTCTCTCTCTTATTCATCCTTTCTCTCTCTGTCTCTCTCTCTGTCTCTCTCTGTCTCTCTCTCTGTCTCTCTCTCTGTCTCTCTTACTCACCCTTCTCTCTCTGTCTCTCTCTTACTCACCCTTTCTCTCTATGTCTCTCTCTTACTCACCTTTTCTCTCTATGTCTCTCTTTCTCTCTCTGTCTCTCTCTTACTCACCCTTTCCCTCTCTGTCTCTCTTACTCACCCTTTCTCTCTCTTACTCACTCTGTCTCTCTCTCTCTCTCTTACTCACCCTTTTTCTCTGTCTCTCTTACTCACCCTTCTCTCTCTGTCTCTCTCTTACTCACCCTTTCTCTCTCTGTCTCTCTCTCTTACTCACCCTTTTTTTTCTCTCTCTCTTACTCACCCTTTCTCTCTCTGTCTCTCTCTCTGTCTCTCTCTCTGTCTCTCTTACTCACCCTTCTCTCTCTGTCTCTCTCTTACTCACCCTTTCTCTCTATGTCTCTCTCTTACTCACCCTTTCTCTCTGTCTCTCTCTTACTCACCCTTTCTCTCTCTATCTCTCTTACTTACCCTTCTCTCTCTGTCTCTCTTACTCACCCTTCTCTCTCTCTGTCTCTCTGTTACTCACCCTTTCTCTCTCTGACTCTCTCTTACTCACCCTTCTCTCTCTCTGTCTCTCTCTTACTCACCCTTCTCTCTCTCTGTCTCTCTCTTACTCACCCTTTCTCTCTCTGTCTCTCTCTCTTACTCACCCTTTCTCTCTCTGACTCTCTCTTAATCACCCTTCTCTCTCTCTGTCTCTCTCTTACTCACCCTTCTCTCTCTCTGTCTCTCTCTTACTCACCCTTTCTCTCTCTGTCTCTCTCGCTTATTCATCCTTTCTCTCTCTGTCTCTCTCTCTGTCTCTCTCTGTCTCTCTCTCTGTCTCTCTCTCTGTCTCTCTTACTCACCCTTCTCTCTCTGTCTCTCTCTTACTCACCCTTTCTCTCTGTCTCTCTCTTACTCACCTTTTCTCTCTATGTCTCTCTTTCTCTCTCTGTCTCTGTCTTACTCACCCTTTCTCTCTCTGTCTCTCTTACTCACCCTTTCTCTCTCTTACTCACTCTGTCTCTCTCTCTCTCTCTTACTCACCCCTTTTCTCTGTCTCTCTTACTCACCCTTTCTCTCTCTGTCTCTCTCTTACTCACCCCTTTTCTCTCTGTCTCTCTCTTACTCACATTTTCTCTCTCTGTCTCTCTCTTACTCACCCAAAACAAAGAACACTTGAATCAGATTAATCTTGTTGTGATATTCAAGCAAAATGGCCGACTTGACTGGGATGCTTCAAACTTTAGGCTTGCCTGTGATGTCAGTTAAGTAGCCCTCAAATTTTCACACTTCTTCCATTGGAATGGTTTTCTATTGGCTCTTCCTTTTTAGTCACACACAATTTACAGTTTTTCTCAATTGCTAAAACCCTAAAACCCATTGGCTGAACAAAGTTCTCAGTTGCCTGGACTCATTTAGCTAATTATGCAGTCTGTTGTCAATACCTTAAACCATTTCACATGGTAAAACACAATTTGCAGTTCTCACTTAGACTTTTCAGCAAAACTCTAAACACATTCTCATTCTCAAAACACATTCTGCACTCTAATGCACATGTCTTCCATACTGGTAAACACAAGTGGCAACAATCACATACAAATAGAGAAGACATGTCATTGATTGAACACAACCACTCAAAATTGATTTATCCTGTTTCAAATGATGCGACACAACCAATATAAGCCAGTTCAGAGAGCAAACAGGTTGTTGAAGGTGGGAAGGAGAAAGTCTGAGAATGGATACTGTAGTACAGTGCATTGTAGGCTGTATACTGTACAATGGACAAATTGTATGGCCCTGAACATTGTGCTTTCCATTTATTAACAGTACTGACTGCTCAATAGATTTTGACTGGTTGCAGGTTCATGTCAACAAAGAACAAGAATTACAGTATCACAGAGACAAAGGGACATGTTTGTGAGATGCAGGGTACAGTACTGTAAAAAAATAGGGGTACAAGGAGGAGGAAGAACAAAAAACAAAATTGCAAAGAGCAAAGCAGAGTAGTAATTTCTGATCAATTTTGAGCTACTATGATAGAACATGTTTTCGTTCATCAAAAGACAATGACGGAAAAATATGATTAAAAAAACAAAAAAAATGTACTTCTTGTATGTTTTGAACAATGTGTTTTCTATTTTTCGGTGTTTTGTTTACTGACTGCTTGAGAGTGTATTATCATTTTGACCACTTTGTTTATGATTTGAGAGCAGTGTTTGATTTTGAACACAGGCAAAACTGTTTTGAGGAAGAATGTTTCATTTTGCGAGAGGAGTCAGAGGTCATGTAAGATAAGCTTGAAGATGAGGTTTTGTGTTTAATGTTTTCAGGAAATGGAGCAAGGTTTCAGAAATTGTGTTTAAGCAATTGAGAAAAACTCCTCTGACTGCCACTCAAATCGTTCAATAGACCTATAACCTAAAAAAGACTGTCCCGTCATTCTTAATCACTATTCTCCATCACTTTTCAAACTGTACAAGAAACCTCTCCAACATAAAGTTACTGTCAGCATCAAATTACCTGTACTTCATTTTTTCAACTCCTACGCAAAATAAAATCCTCTCCGTACTGTATTAAAGCAGGTTGGAGGCACACAGTACATCTGGCCATGTTGCCTTTAGCCTGAGGAGATTTTAAGCTACCCGTCTCGGTTGGCACCGCAGGAAGTCTTTGAATAGACGATAGATGATTCACCACCGCCGCGTTGCAGAGAGATGCTTTTCAAATTCAAAAAGAGAAGGCAGGAAAATGAATATTCTATAATCCGGTGAGAGCATTTTAATAGTGTTCTGTACATAGCCCTGTTGGTGTCTTATGCAAGAGTGTGGCTAGCAGGAGTTAGACAGAGGAATAGACAAGTGTATAAAACAACATATATTCACACACACACACACACACACACACACACACACACACACACACACACACACACACACACACACACACACACACACACACACACACACACACACACACACACACACACACACACACACACACACACACACACACACACACACACACACACACACACACACACACACACACACACACACACACACACACACACACACACACACACACACACACATACACACACGCAGGGAGACACACAGTTAACCAGGCACACACGCGCACACAATCGCCCACCCCACCCCCAAACACACACCCAAACACCCTACAAAATCAACCTAAATCTTGTATTATAACTTCACCAGTCTAACATATATTAGATTTACACAATATTAGATTTACACTAGTTATTACAGTTGATTCACCTAACAGAGCATCCTCTGTGAATTGCCTTCTGATTTTCCTTTTCCAGGACCACAATTCATCATTGCCTTGGTCAACTCTCACTTCCTCTAATGTACTGTAGTACGGTCTGTTCAGCATTTTGTGAACTACTCTCTAAATCGTTTTTAACCTAATGGACTTGCAACAAATTGAATCTAGAGCTCTCCTGCTACTGTCACCACCATTAAACATCTATAAGGTGATTGACCACCTCTCTCCTGCTACTGTCACCACCATTAAACAGCTATAAGGTGAATGACCACCTCTCTCCTGCTACTGTCACCACCATTAAACATCTATAAGGTGACTGACCACCTCTCTCCTGCTACTGTCACCACCATTAAACAGCTATAAGGTGAATGACCACCTCTCTCCTGCTACTGTCACCACCATTAAACATCTATAAGGTGACTCTGACCACCTCTCTCCTGCTACTGTCACCACCATTAAACATCTATAAGGTGAATGACCACCTCTCTCCTGCTACTGTCACCACCATTAAACATCTATAAGGTGAATGACCACCTCTCTCCTGCTACTGTCACCACCATTAAACATCTATAATATGACTGACCACCTCTCTCCTGCTACTGTCACCACCATTAAACAGCTATAAGGTGAATGACCACCTCTCTCCTGCTACTGTCACCACCATTAAACATCTATAAGGTGAATGACCACCTCTCTCCTGCTACTGTCACCACCATTAAACATCTATAATATGACTGACCACCTCTCTCCTGCTACTGTCACCACCATTAAACAGCTATAAGGTGACTGACCACCTCTCTCCTGCTACTGTCACCACCGTTAAACATCTATAATATGACTGACCACCTCTCTCCTGCTACTGTCACCACCATTAAACAGCTATAAGGTGACTGACCACCTCTCTCCTGCTACTGTCACCACCATTAAACAGCTATAAGGTGACTGACCACCTCTCTCCTGCTACTGTCACCACCATTAAACAGCTATAAGGTGACTGACCACCTCTCTCCTGCTACTGTCACCACCGTTAAACAGCTATGAGATCTGTTTCTGTGAGGTGTAATTTGAGTGAGTCTCTTTCCTTATTTATCACTTATTCTTCTTTATGTCTCTGGCTATCATCTTTCATCTTCTTCTTTATGTCTCTGGCTATCATCTTTCTTCTTCTTTATGTCTCTGGCTATCATCTTTCTTCTTCTTTATGTCTCTGGCTATCATCTTTCTTCTTCTTCATGTCTCTGGCTATCATCTTTCTTCTTCTTTATGTCTCTGGCTATCATCTTTCTTCTTCTTTATGTCTCTGGCTATCATCTTTCTTCTTCTTCATGTCTCTGGCTATCATCTTTCTTCTTCTTTATGTCTCTGGCTATCATCTTTCTTCTTCTTTATGTCTCTGGCTATCATCTTTATGTTTCTATTCTTCTTCTTTATGTCTCTGGCTATCATTTCTTCTTCTTTATTTCTATTCTTTCTTCTTCTTTATGTCTCTGGCTATCATCTTTCTTCTTCTTCTTTATGTCTCTGGCTATCATCTTTCTTCTTCTTTATGTCTCTGGCTATCATCTTTCTTCTTCTTTATGTCTCTGGCTATCATCTTTCTTCTTCTTCTTTATGTCTCTGGCTATCATCTTTCTTCTTCTTTATGTCTCTGGCTATCATCTTTCATCTTCTTCTTTATGTCTCTGGCTATCATCTTTCTTCTTCTTTATGTCTCTGGCTATCATCTTTCTTCTTCTTTATGTCTCTGGCTATCATCTTTCTTCTTCTTTATGTCTCTGGCTATCATCTTTCTTCTTCATCTGGCTTTCTTCTTCTTTATGTCTCTGGCTATCATCTTTTTCTTCTTCTTTATGTCTCTGGCTATCATCTTTCTTCTTCTTTATGTCTCTGGCTATCATCTTTCTCTTCTTCTTTATGTCTCTGGCTATCATCTTTCTTCTTCTTTATGTCTCTGGCTATCATCTTTCTTCTTCTTTATGTCTCTGGCTATCATCTTTCTTCTTCTTTATGTCTCTGGCTATCATCTTTTTCTTCTTCTTTATGTCTCTGGCTATCATCTTTCTTCTTCTTTATGTCTCTGGCTATCATCTTTTTTCTTCTTCTTTATGTCTCTGGCTATCATCTTTCTTCTTCTTTATGTCTCTGGCTATCATCTTTTCTTCTTTATGTCTCTGGCTATCATCTTTCTTCTTCTTTATGTCTCTGGCTATCATCTTTCTTCTTCTTTATGTCTCTGGCTATCATCATCTGGCTTCATCTTTCTTCTTTATGTCTCTGGCTATCATCTTTCTTCTTCTTTATGTCTCTGGCTTTATCATCTTTCTTCTTCTTCTTTATGTCTCTGGCTATCATCTTTTTCTTCTTCTTTATGTCTCTGGCTATCATCTATCTTTATCTTTCATCTTCTTCTTTATGTCTCTGGCTATCATCTTTCTTCTTCTTTATGTCTCTGGCTATCATCTTTCTTCTTCTTTATGTCTCTGGCTATCATCTTTCTTCTTCTTTATGTCTCTGGCTATCATCTTTCTTCTTCTTTATGTCTCTGGCTATCATCTTTCTTCTTCTTTATGTCTCTGGCTATCATCTTTCTTCTTCTTTATGTCTCTGGCTATCATCTTTCTTCTTCATCTATCATCTTTTCTTCTTCTTTATGTCTCTGGCTATCATCTTTCTTCTTCTTCTTTATGTCTCTGGCTATCATCTTTCTTCTTCTTTATGTCTCTGGCTATCATCTTTCATCTTCTTCTTTATGTCTCTGGCTATCATCTTTCTTCTTCTTTATGTCTCTGGCTATCATCTTTCTTCTTCTTTATGTCTCTGGCTATCATCTTTCTTCTTCTTTATGTCTCTGGCTCTTCTTCATCTGGCTATCATCTTTCTTCTTCTTTATGTCTCTGGCTATCATCTTTCTTCTTCTTTATGTCTCTGGCTATCATCTTTCTTCTTCTTTATGTCTCTGGCTCATCTTTATGTCTCTGGCTATCATCTTTCTTCTTCTTTATGTCTCTGGCTATCATCTTTCTTCTTCTTTATGTCTCTGGCTATCATCTTTCTTCTTCTTTATGTCTCTGGCTATCATCTTTCTTCTTCTTTATGTCTCTGGCTATCATCTTTCTTCTTCTTCTTTATGTCTCTGGCTATCATCTTTCTTCTTCTTTATGTCTCTGGCTATCATCTTTCTTCTTCTTTATGTCTCTGGCTATCATCTTTCTTCTTCTTTATGTCTCTGGCTATCATCTTTCTTCTTCTTTATGTCTCTGGCTATCATCTTTCTTCTTCTCTGGCTATCATCTTTCTTCTTCTTTATGTCTCTGGCTATCATCTTTCTTCTTCTTTATGTCTCTGGCTATCATCTTTCTTCTTCTTTATGTCTCTGGCTATCATCTTTCTTCTTCTTTATGTCTCTGGCTATCATCTTTCTTCTTCTTTCATGTCTCTGGCTATCATCTTTCTTCTTCTTTATGTCTCTGGCTATCATCTTTCTTCTTCTTTATGTCTCTGGCTATCATCTTTCTTCTTCTTTATGTCTCTGGCTATCATCTTTCTTCTTCTTTATGTCTCTGGCTATCATCTTTTCTTCTTCTTTATGTCTCTGGCTATCATCTTTCTTCTTCTTTATGTCTCTGGCTATCATCTTTCTTCTTCTTCTTTATGTCTCTGGCTATCATCTTTCTTCTTCTTTATGTCTCTTATCATCTTTCTTCTTATGTCTCTGGCTATCATCTTTCTTCTTCTTTATGTCTCTGGCTATCATCTTTTTCTTCTTCTTTATGTCTCTGGTATCATGGCTATAATCTTTCTTCTTCTTTATGTCTCTGGCTATCATCTTTTTCTTCTTCTTCATCTATCATCTTTTTCTTCTTCTTTATGTCTCTGGCTATCATCTTTCTTCTTCTTTATGTCTCTGGCTATCATCTTTCTTCTTCTTTATGTCTCTGGCTATCATCTTTCTTCTTCTTTATGTCTCTGGCTATCATCTTTCTTCTTCTTTATGTCTCTGGCTATCATCTTTCTTCTTCTTTATGTCTCTGGCTATCATCTTTCTTCTTCTTTATGTCTCTCATCTATCATCTTTCTTCTTCTTTATGTCTCTGGCTATCATCTATTCTTTCTTCTTCTTTATGTCTCTGGCTATCATCTTTCTTCTTCTTTATGTCTCTGGCTATCATCTTTCTTCTTCTTCTTTATGTCTCTGGCTATCATCTTTCTTCTTCTTTATGTCTCTTTATCATCTCTTCTTCTTTATGTCTCATCTTTCATCTTCTTCTTTATGTCTCTGGCTATCATCTTTCTTCTTCTTCTTTATGTCTCTGGCTATCATCTTTCTTCTTCTTTATGTCTCTGGCTATCATCTTTTTCTTCTTCTTTATGTCTCTGGCTATCATCTTTCTTCTTTTATGTCTCTGGCTATCATCTTTCTTCTTCTTTATGTCTCTGGCTATCATCTTTCTTCTTCTTTATCATCTTTATGTTCTGGCTATTCTTTCTTCTTTATGTCTCTGGCTATCATCTTTCTTCTTCTTTATGTCTTTCTTCATCTTCTTCTTTATGTCTCTGGCTATCATCTTTCTTCTTCTTTATGTCTCTGGCTATCATCTTTCTTCTTCTTTATGTCTCTGGCTATCATCTTTCTTCTTCTTTATGTCTCTGGCTATCATCTTTCTTCTTCTTTATGTCTCTGGCTATCATCTTTCTTCTTCTTTATGTCTCTGGCTATCATCTTTCTTCTTCTTTATGTCTCTGGCTATCATCTTTCTTCTTTATGTCTCTGGCTATCATCTTTCTTCTTTATGTCTCTGGCTATCATCTTTCTTCTTCTTTATGTCTCTGGCTATCATCTTTTTCTTCTTCTTTATGTTCTTCATGTCTCTGGCTATCATCTTTCTTCTTCTTTATGTCTCTGGCTATCATCTTTCTTCTTCTTTATGTCTCTGGCTATCATCTTTCTTCTTTTCTGTCTCTTATCATCTTCTTCTTTATGTCTCTGGCTATCATCTTTCTTCTTCTTTATGTCTCTGGCTATCATCTTTCTTCTTCTTTATGTCTCTGGCTATCATCTTTCTTCTTCTTTATGTCTCTGGCTATCATCTTTCTTCTTCTTTATGTCTCTCTATCATCTTTCTTCTTCTTTATGTCTCTGGCTATCATCTTTCTTCTTCTTTATGTCTCTGGCTATCATCTTTATCTATCATCTTTCTTCTTCTTTATGTCTCTGGCTATCATCTTTCTTTCTCTGGCTTTATGTCTCTGTCTCTGGCTATCATCATGTCTCTGGCTTCATCTTCTTCTTTATGTCTCTGGCTATCATCTTTCTTCTTCTTTATGTCTCTGGCTATCATCTTTCTTCTTCTTTATGTCTCTGGCTATCATCTTTCTTCTTCTTTATGTCTCTCTATCATCTTTTCTTCTTTATGTCTCTGGCTATCATCTTTCTTCTTCTTTATGTCTCTGGCTATCATCTTTTTCTTCTTCTTTATGTCTCTGGCTATCATCTTTCTTCTTCTTTATGTCTCTGGCTATCATCTTTCTTCTTCTTTATGTCTCTGGCTATCATCTTTCTTCTTCTTTATGTCTCTGGCTATCATCTTTCTTCTTCTTCATCTTTCTTCTTCTTTATGTCTCTGGCTATCATCTTTTCTTCTTCTTTATGTCTCTGGCTATCATCTTTCTTCTTCTTTATGTCTCTGGCTATCATCTTTATGTCTCTGGCTATCTATGTCTTCTTTATGTCTCTGGCTATCATCTTTCTTCTTCTTCTTTATGTCTCTGGCTATCATCTTTCTTCTTCTTTATGTCTCTGGCTATCATCTTTCTTCTTCTTTATGTCTCTGGCTATCATCTTTCTTCTTCTTTATGTCTCTGGCTATCATCTTTCTTCTTCTTCTTTATGTCTCTGGCTATCATCTTTCTTCTTCTTTATGCTATCATCTTTCTTCTTCTTCTTTATGTCTCTGGCTATCATCTTTTTCTTCTTCTTTATGTCTCTGGCTATCATCTTTCTTCTTCTTTATGTCTCTGGCTATCATCTTTCTTCTTCTTTATGTCTCTGGCTATCATCTTTCTTCTTCTTTATGTCTCTGGCTATCATCTTTCTTCTTCTTTATGTCTCTGGCTATCATCTTTCTTCTTCTTTATGTCTCTGGCTATCATCTTTCTTCTTCTTTATGTCTCTGGCTATCATCTTTCTTCTTCTTTATGTCTCTGGCTATCATCTTTCTTCTTCTTTATGTCTCTGGCTATCATCTTTCTTCTTTATGTCTCTGGCTATCATCTTTCTTCTTCTTTATGTCTCTGGCTATCATCTTTCTTCTTCTTTATGTCTCTGGCTATCATCTTTCTTCTTCTTTATGTCTCTGGCTATCATCTTTCATCTTCTTCTTTATGTCTCTGGCTATCATCTTTCTTCTTCTTTATGTCTCTGGCTATCATCTTTCTTCTTCTTTATGTCTCTGGCTATCATCTTTCTTCTTCTTTATGTCTCTGGCTATCATCTTTCTTCTTCTTTATGTCTCTGGCTATCATCTTTCTTCTTCTTTATGTCTCTGGCTATCATCTTTCATCTTTTCTTTATGTCTCTGGCTATCATCTTTCTTCTTTATGTCTCTGGCTATCATCTTTCTTCTTCTTCTTTATGTCTCTGGCTATCATCTTTCTTCTTCTTTATGTCTCTGGCTATCATCTTTCTTCTTTATGTCTCTGGCTATCATCTTTCTTCTTTATGTCTCTGGCTATCATCTTTCTTCTTCTTTATGTCTCTTCATCTTTCTTCTTCTTTATGTCTCTGGCTATCATCATCTTTCTTCTTCTTTATGTCTCTGGCTATCATCTTTCTTTCTTCTTTATTCTTTATGTCTCTGGCTGGCTATCATCTTTCTTCTTCTTTATGTCTCTGGCTATCATCTTCTTCTTTATGTCTCTGGCTATCTTTTTCTTCTTCTTTATGTCTCTGGCTATCATCTTTTTCTTCTTCTTTATGTCTCTGGCTATCATCTTTTCTTCTTCTTTATGTCTCTGGCTATCATCTTTCTTCTTCTTTATGTCTCTGGCTATCATCTTTCATCTTCTTCTTTATGTCTCTGGCTATCATCTTTCTTCTTCTTTATGTCTCTGGCTATCATCTTTCTTCTTTATGTCTCTGGCTTCATGTCTCTGTCTCTATCATCTTTCTTCTTCTTTATGTCTCTGGCTATCATCTTTATGTCTCTCTTTCTTTCTTCTTCTTTATGTCTCTGGCTATCATCTTTCTTCTTCTTCTTTATGTCTCTGGCTATCATCTTTCTTCTTCTTTATGTCTCTGGCTATCATCTTTCTTCTTCTTTATGTCTCTGGCTATCATCTTTCTTCTTCTTTATGTCTCTGGCTATCATCTTTCTTCTTCTTTATGTCTCTGGCTATCATCTTTCTTCTTCTTCTTTATGTCTCTGGCTATCATCTTTCTTCTTCTTTATGTCATCTTTCTTTCTTCTTCTTTATGTCTCTGGCTATCATCTTTCTTCTTCTTCTTTATGTCTCTGGCTATCATCTTTCTTCTTCTTTATGTCTCTGGCTATCATCTTTCTTCTTCTTCATGTCTCTTCATCTTTTTCTTCTTCTTTATGTCTCTGGCTATCATCTTTCTTCTTCTTCTTTATGTCTCTTTATGGCTATCATCTTTTCTTCTTCTTTATGTCTCTGGCTATCATCTTTCTTCTTCTTTATGTCTCTGGCTATCATTTTTCTTCTTCTTTATGTCTCTGGCTATCATCTTTATTTCTTCTTCTTCTTTATGTCTCTGGCTATCATCTTTCTTCTTCTTTATGTCTCTGGCTATCATCTTTCTTCTTCTTCATGTCTCTGGCTATCATCTTTCTTCTTCTTTATGTCTCTGGCTATCATCTTATCATCTGGCTATCATCTTTCTTCTTCTTTATGTCTCTGGCTATCATCTTTCTTCTTCTTTATGTCTCTGGCTATCATCTTTCTTCTTCTTCTTTATGTCTCTGGCTATCATCTTTCTTCTTCTTTATGTCTCTGGCTATCATCTTTCTTCTTCTTTATGTCTCTGGCTATCATCTTTCTTCTTCTTCTTCATGTCTCTGGCTATAATCTTTCTTCTTCTTTATGTCTCTGGCTATCATCTTTCATCTTCTTCTTTATGTCTCTGGCTATCATCTTTCTTCTTCTTTATGTCTCTGGCTATCATCTTTCTTCTTCTTTATGTCTCTGGCTATCATCTTTCTTCTTCTTTATGTCTCTGGCTATCATCTTTCTTCTTCTTTATGTCTCTGGCTATCATCTTTCTTCTTCTTTATGTCTCTGGCTATCATCTTTCATCCTCTCTGACTACCTCTCTCCAGGCAAGTTTTCAGTCTTTATTTTTGATTTTGTTTCTTCATTTCCTCATGCTCTCTTTGCCTGTCTCCCTCATGTCATCCCAGCTTCTCCTCTCTCTCTCTCTCTCTCTCTCTCTCTCTCTCTCTCTCTCTCTCTCTCTCTCTCTCTCTCTCTCTCTCTCTCTCTCACTGTCATCCCTCTACCATATCTCCCTCCCCCACTCCCTTCTCCCCTCTCCCTCTCTCTCACTCCTTCTCTCCCTCTCTCCCTCCCAGCAAGGAGGTACAGAATAGGGACAGGTCAGGTTGTAATGGTCAGCTCTAACAGTCACTGCATCGGGGATAGCAGTACACTACACAGATGTTTCGGTTTAATGAACCACAGCTGGAGGGCAGAGAGAGGTCTGTCCATAAAGGGCTGTAATGTTCAACTGCTGGCATACTCAAATTCTCAGATTACGGTGCATTAAGTAACTGACACGGTACTTGTTTCAAGTGAAAAGTAATCCATGAATTTCCTAAATTCAATGAGAAAGGTGATACAGTTGTATAGGCCTATACTTCGCAAACCTCCTCTCCTCTGTGCTACATATTACATTGAGCGCAGGCCTGGTGTGCCCGCTGCCCTATTTATCATCCTAACATGACGCCTCCTTAATCAATAGAGCTATTCTACACCCCCCTTTATCATAGGAACGGACTGGGCCCACGCCAGCTCCCAGTCGGCCAGTCTGCCAGCCCCCACTAGCCCCAGATCAGACACTTGATTTATGCTTAACTGCATCGTATTCCATTGGCATTTATGCGTCTTAAATCAGTTCAATTAAATTCCTCTGTGGCTTGGCCATGAGTTGTGAGAGCTACCACGAGAGTGATTGGGAGAGAGACAGCAAGAGAGAGAGAGTAATAGAAGGAGAGAGAGTGAGAGAGAGACAAAGAGAGTCATATATATAAATATATATATAAATATATACATATATACATATATACATATATATGAGAGAGAGAGAGAGAGAGAGAGAGAGAGAGAGAGAGAGAGAGAGAGAGAGAGAGAGAGAGAGAGAGAGAGAGAGAGAGAGAGAGAGAGAGAGAGAGAGAGAGAGAGATGCAGCAGTGTCAGCAACTTTCCCCAGCCGAGAGCAGCAAGTGGTGAGTTTTATGTGACTGCTAATGTTTATAGAAGGCAACAACAGCGACAGCTTACAGAGGGGCTAGGGTTACATCAGGCGGCAGAAACGACCTCAAATAGAGAGGTTTGTCACCCTTACGTTTCTCTCTCACTGTCATTTGTTTCAAGTGTGGCGCTTCCTAATGGAAGTTTGGGGAAGCGATTTCCTGGGCTGGTGAGCTGCTGTCATGGCAACGGCAGGGGTTGTGACAGGGGGCTCGGGTGTGTCATTCGAAGATGGGGGCAGCCGGAAATCTGGCCAATCCCGAGTCTACCCCTCAATGTGCAGAGACGTCATGCAGAGACCTTTGGAATCGACTGTCAGCATTAACACTGTGTGAAAAAAAATCTACCCCCCCCCCTTGCTTGTCACTCCCTCTCTCTCTCTCATACACTCATTCTCTGCCTCTCAAAGTGGGAATGAGTCATGGGACAGCAGCCATATTGAAAAGTGCATCTCTCAGACAGTGCCGCGAAATGGATTAGCCGAGAATGAGAAACCGAGCGGGCGAGAGAGAATAGGAAAGGGGATATCTAGTCTGTTGCACAACTGAAATGCATTTAACCGAAGTGTGTGTTCCGCATTTAATCAAACCCCTGTGTGAGAGAGAGGAAGAGAGATGGGGAGAGAAAGAGAGAGAGAGAGAGAGAGAGAGAGAGAGAGAGAGAGAGAGAGAGAGAGAGAGAGAGAGAGAGAGAGAGAGGAGAGATAGAGAGATATAGAGAGAGAGAGACACAGAGAGAGAGAGAGAGGGAGGGAGAGGGAGGGAGGGGAGGGAGGAGAGAGAGAGAGAGAGAGAGAGAGAGAGAGAGAGAGAGAGAGAGAGAGAGAGAGAGAGAGAGAGAGAGAGAGAGAGAGAGAGAGAGAGAGAGAGAGAGAGAGAGAGAGAGAGAGAGAGAGAGAGAGAGAGAGAGAGAGAGAGAGAGAGAGAGAGAGAGAGAGAGAGACACAGAGAGAGATAGCGAGAGTCTTGAACGGGAGCCAGGCCGCATCACATACAGTCTGGGGGACAAATCACACGTCAGGGCTGATGGGAAAACGATCTCCCTGACAGCCAGGCGGCGGGTATCAATTTCACAATTAACTCGTCAGCGGCAGACCTGGGATCCGTGAGGCAGGGGTGTCTCCAACAACAACATGACGCCTTAGTACACTTCCATCTTTCTACCGGAACGGGTAAAAACACCCATGCACGCACACACACTCACACACAGGGCTAAAAGGATTAGCTAAAATCCTGCCTGATTTATTTTTTGAGGGGGGTTAAAAAGGACCCCCTGATTCAGTCCAAACCAACTGCCAACCGTAAAATGAGAATTACGAGCATTACGTAATCACTACCTGATTCTTGAGGGTTTCTTCAAAATCATTAATTTCATCGAAGGGTTTTTATTTCAATGAGATAATCAAAGGACACAATCACATAGCATTAAAGATTCAATCTGCTGGGGTTTCTGTTGCTTGTTTCTATACAGATCTGTCGTAAAATAGTTTTACCCTCAGAACAGCATATTATTGATGAATGTTCTGGTTATACTGTTCCACGTCATGTTTAAAAAGGAAAACCTATATTCCAAACCACATTAGAGGCAAGTCACATAATGCTGCATTGAGGCAGAGCAGTTGTGGTAACATTTCTCTCCTTTGTCTTTCCACCCCAGTATAAAATATTAGGAGAGTTGAAGCCAGGATAACAGGCATTAGATAGTTGAAGCATGAATTAGAGAGTTGAATCAAGGGGAAGCAGGAATTAGAGAGTTGAAGCAGGAATTAGAGAGTTGAATCAAGGGGAAGCAGGAATTAGAGAGTTGAATCAAGGGGAAGCAGGAACAAGAGAGTTGAAGCCAGAGGAAGCAGGAATTCACCCCGCTATCATCCAGAAGGTGAGGTCAGTACAGGTGCATCAAAGCTGGGACCGAGAGAAGGAAAAACATCTCAAGGCCATCAGACTGTTAAACAGCCATCACTAACATTGAGTGGCTGCTGCCAACATACTGACTCAATCTCTAGCCACTTTAATAACTAACATTTGGATGTAATAAATGTATCACTAGTCACTTAAACAATGCCACTTTATATAATGTTTACATACCCGACATTACTCATCTCATATGTGTATATACTGTACTCTATACCATCTACTGCATCTTGCCTATGCCGTTCGGCCATCACTCATCCATATATTTTTATGTACATATTCTTAATCATTCCTTTACACTTGTGTGTATAAGGTAGTTGTTGTGAAATTGTTAGATTACTTGTTAGATATTACTGCATGGTCAGAAATAGAATCACAAGCATTTCGCTACACTCGCATCTGCTAACCATGTGTATGTCACGCCTTGGTCATTGTATTTTGTGTTTTTGTTATATGTTTGGGTAGGCCAGGGTGTGACATGGGTTTATATGTTGTTTTCGTATTGGGGTTTGTATTATTTGGGATCGCGGCTGATTAGGGGTGTTGTATAGGCTTGGCTGCCTGAGGCGATTCTCAATCAGAGTCAGGTGATTCTCGTTGTCTCTGATTGGGAACCGTATTTAGGGAGCCATAGTTTCGCTTTGTATTTCGTGGGTGATTGTTCCTGTCTCTGTGTAGTGTTCACCAGATAGGCTGTAATAGTTTCACGTTTGTTTTGTTGTTTTTGTATTTTGTATCAGTTATTTCATGTACCACGATTACTTCATTAAAGTCATGAGTAACCAACACGCTGCATTTCGGTCCGACTCTCTTCCTTCAACAGACGAAAGTCGTTACAGTGTATGTGACCAATAAAATTGGTTTTGGTTTGATTTGATTTGAATTAGAGAGTTGAAGCCAGGTGAAGCAGGAACAAGATAGTTGGAGCCAGGAAAAGCCAGCATAATGCCTATCAGATTGCCTGTGGTGGTTCTCTACATTAGAGGTCGACCGGTTATGATTTTTCAACGCCGATACCGCTACTGATTATTGGAGGACCAAAAAATGCCAATTCCGGTTAATCGGACGATTTTTATTTATTTATTTGTAATAATGACAATTACAACAATACTGAATGAACACTTATTTTAACTTAATATAATACATCAATAAAATCTATTTTGCCTCAAATAATTAATGAAACATGTACAATTTGGTTTAAGTAATGCAAAAACAAAGTGTTGGAGAAGAAAGTAAAAGTGCAGTATGTGCCATGTAAGAAATGTAACATGTCAGTACCTTACTCAGAACATGAGACCATATGAAAGCTGGTGGTTCCTTTTAACAAATTATTCAATATTCCCAGGTAAGAAGTTTTAGGTTGTAGTTATTATCGGAATTATAGGACTATTTCTCTCTATACCATTTGTATTTCATATACCTTTGACTATGGGATGTTCTTAAAGGCACTTTAGTATTGCCAGTGTAACAGTATAGCTTCCGTCCCTCTCCTCGCCACTACCTGGGACCCTCGAAGCAGCGTTACCCATGCAGAGCAAGGGGAACAAATACTCCAAGTCTCAGAGTGAGTGCCATTTGAAACGCTATTAGCGCGCACCCCGGCCATTTCACATCGGTTACACCAGTCTAATCTCGGGAGTTGATAGGCTTGAAGCACGAAAGTGCTGTTTGAATGAATGCTTACGAGCCTGCTGGTGCCTACCACTGCTCAGTCAGACTGCTCTATCAAATCATGGACTTAATTATAACATAATAACACACAGAAATACGAGCCTTAGGTCATTAATATGGTCGAATCCAGAAACTATCATTGAAAAAAAAAGTTTATTCTTTCAGTGAAATACGGAACAGTTCCGTATTAAATCTAACGGGTGGCATCCATACGTCTAAATATTCCTGCTATAACCTTCAATGTTATGTCATAATTACGTAACATTCTGGCAAATTAGGCGGGCCAAACTGTTGCATATACCCTGATTATGCGTGCAATGAACACAAGAGAAGTGACACAATTTCACCTGGTTAATATTGTCTGCTAACCTCGATTTCTTTTAGCTAAATATGCAGGTTTAAAAATATATACTTCTGTTTATGGATTTAAAGAAAGGCATTGATGTTTATGGTTAGGTACACATTGGAGCAAGGACAGTCCTTTTTCGCGAATATGCACCGCATCGATTATATGCAACGCAGGACATGCTAGATAAACTAGTAATATCATCAACCATGTGTAATTAACTAGTGATTATGATTGATTGAGTGATTGATTGTTTTTTATGAGATAAGTTTACTGCTAGCTAGCAACTTACCTTGGCCTACTGCATTCACATAACAGGCAGGCTCCTCGTGGAGTGCAAAGAGAGGCAGGTGGTTAGTGTTGGACTAGTTAACTGCAAGATTGCATGATTGAATCCCCTGACAAGGTAAAAATCTGTCGTTCTGCCCCTGAACAAGGCAGTTAACCCACAGTTCCTAGGCTGTCATTGAAAATAAGAATGTGTTCTTAACTGACTTGCCTAGCTAAATAAAGATGAAATAAAGGTGTACATTTTTAAAATTATTTTAAAATTTAAAAAATAGGCCAAATCGGTATCCAAAAATACAGATTTACGATTGTTATGAAAACTTGAAATCGGCCCTAATTAATCGGCCATTCCGATTAATCGGTCGACCTCTACTCTACATGGCACCAGGCCATCTGAGGATGGAGAATTAGAGACAGAAGAGTCAAGGAAAGACAGAGTAGAACACAGAACAGAGGAAGAAGAAGATAAGAAATGCTTAGTTTAAACCCACAGGGAAGAAGAGAATACAGGCTTAGTTTAAACCCACAGGGAAGAGAGAATACAGGCTTAGTTTAAACCCACAGGGAAGAAGAGAATACAGGCTTAGTTTAAACCCACAGCGAAGAAGAAGAGAATACAGGCTTAGTTTAAACCCACAGCGAAGAAGAAGATAATACAGGCTTAGTTTAAACCCACAGCGAAGAAGAAGAGAATACAGGCTTAGTTTAAACCCACAGGGAAGAAGAAGAGAATACAGGCTTAGTTTTAACCCACAGGGAAGAAGAAGAGAATACAGGCTTAGTTTAAACCCACAGGGAAGAAGAGAATACAGGCTTAGTTTAAACCCACAGGGAAGAAAAGAATACAGGCTTAGTTTAAACCCACAGGGAAGAAGAGAATACAGGCTTAGTTTAAACCCACAGTGAAGAAGAAGAGAATACAGGCTTAGTTTAAACCCACAGCGAAGAAGAAGAGAATACAGGCTTAGTTTAAACCCACAGCGAAGAAGAAGAGAATACAGGCTTAGTTTAAACCCACAGGGAAGAAGAGAATACAGGCTTAGTTTAAACCCACAGGGAAGAAGAGAATACAGGCTTAGTTTAAACCCACAGGGAAGAAGAGCATACAGGCTTAGTTTAAACCCACAGTGAAGAAGAAGAGAATACAGGCTTAGTTTAAACCCACAGCGAAGAAGAAGAGAATACAGGCTTAGTTTAAACCCACAGGGAAGAAGAGAATACAGGCTTAGTTTAAACCCACAGCGAAGAAGAAGAGAATACAGGCTTAGTTTAAACCCACAGCGAAGAAGAAGAGAATACAGGCTTAGTTTAAACCCACAGCGAAGAAGAAGAGAATACAGGCTTAGTTTAAACCCACAGCGAAGAAGAAGATAATACTGGCTTAGTTTAAACCCACAGCGAAGAAGAAGATAATACTGGCTTAGTTTAAACCCACAGCGAAGAAGAATTTGTACTGAACTGATTAGAAACATTTTTAAATCTTTAAATGAGACGGTCTCCGGTAATTTTTAGAAATACTTGCATGCACATTTGAAGAGGAACTTTCAAGTAAAGTTACTGTCAGATGTCATGGCTTGAAGGAAACAGTCTGCATTCTCTTCCACGTGCTTGCTGGCTGCAGAGTAGATACTGGAGGAGGAAACCTTACAAGTAAACTGGCATTGAGGGTTGAAGGAGGAGGTGAGGGTAGGATTAGGGGTAGGGGCGAGGGCTGGGGTGAGGGTAGGGGTGAGGACTTTTTATTATGGACATTTGTGTATTTCTGTTTGGTCAGAAAAACAACACTCACCACTCCCTTTACTACAGGCCCTTAGTTTTTTTTAGGAGTCCTGGGAGTAGTAGACTAATATATAGTGAACCAAAAGAGGGGCAGGTGAATTATATCCTAAGCTAAGTTTTAAATACAGCTTATCCTGTTCTCATGTTGATGACATCGTACGTTGGTGACATCAGGCAGTGAACGTTCTCCTGAAGTGTACCTTTGTCAAATGTCCATTTGAATGCCAAAGCCCTGAGGACAAACTGTGAAAACTACAAGCTCAACATACTGTAACTAAGGTCCATATTTATTTCCTTTCTAACTTCACACACACAAACAAACACACACACACACACACACACACACACACACACACACACACACACACACACACACACACACACACACACACACACACACACACACACACACACACACACACACACACACACACACACACACACACACACACACACACACACACACACAGACAGACAGACAGACAGACAGACAGACAGACAGACAGACAGACAGACAGACAGACAGACAGACAGACAGACAGACAGACAGACAGACAGACAGACAGACAGACAGACAGACAGACAGACAGACAGACAGACAGACAGACAGACAGACAGACAGACAGACAGACAGACAGACAGACAGACAGACACAGAGGCCTGAGAGTGTGGCTAATACATTCTAATGCTATGACTCTACAGAGAGATCTTGTGCTACACTCTGAGATTGGTACAGTGTACGGTTTACACAGTCTACATACTAAAACATACAATTGTGTATAGTATGTGTACAGGTACCATGTAGATATGAATAGAGAATTAAGGTAATTGATGGCTTGAAATAAGATCCCATGAAATAGTGATGGCTACACTTCCAAGTTGTTTGTTGCTACTTGGCTACCTGCCAAACGCTCTTGCTTTTTTAACTTTTAATCAAACTCTGTATTTAAAAAGTTTACTAACGTCTTAGTTTCGTCCTTTTTTAATGACACTTTTTCACCCGGAATGCTTTATCTGGCAGGAATCTGCAGGACTCTTCCAACTGCAAAAGATAAGTATGATTATGATTCTCTTTGCAGCCGCTGTACCTTATGGTGAGGATAGCCGAGTTTCAAGCCCGGCTTCAGACGCAATCATTAGTCAAGAGCATTCTAAGTGTAGGAAGGGATGAAACAGCATCTGTGCCACCAGTAAATACAGGTAGTAGTGTTAATCCCTCTGCACAGTCCCAGCAGCCGGACAATCTTCTCACGGCTTACGGAAAGAAATACTGTCGGCATGCTCAACCGGTGTCTCTCATTCAGCCGGGAGAAACTTTCAACCGGTATTCCCCAATAAGCAACAAGTCGGAGTCAGAGATCGAGCCTTCTCAGGTCTCTCCTCCACCCGTCCTCGAGCCTTCTCAGGTCTCTCCTCCACCCGTCCTCCGAGCCTTCTCAGGTCTCTCCTCCACCCGTTACGGCATCTGAGCTGCTGAAGCATCCCACCATCTGACAAATTGAAAACACTAGTCATTGGCGACTCAATTACCCATAATATTAGACTTAAAACGCTGACACTACACATCCAAGTATAACTGATCAAATTATGAAAGACAAGCATTGTAATTTTGAATTCCGTAAAGTGAGTGTGGAAGAAGTAAAACAATTCCTGTTATCCATCATCAATGACAAGCCACCGGGCTCTGACAACTTGGATAGAAAATGTATGAGAATAATAGCGGACGATATTGCCACTCCTATTTGCCATATCTTCAATCTAAGCCTACTAGAGAGTCTGTGCCCTCAGGCCTGGACGGAAGCAAAAGTAATTCCGCTACCCAAGAACAGTAAAGCCCCCTTTGCTGACTCAAATAGCTGACCAATCAGCCTGTTACCAACCCTGAGAAAACTTTAGGAAAAAAATGTTTGACCAGATACAATGCTATTTTCCTGTAAACAAATTGACAACTGTCAGCATGCTTATAGGGAAGAACATTCAACAAGGACAGCACTTACACATATGACTGATGATTGGCTGAGAGAAATTGATGATAAAAAGATTGTGTGGGCTGTTTTGTTAGACTTCAGTGAGGCTTTTGACATTATTGATCATAGTCTGCTGCTGGACAAACATATGTGTTATGGCTTTACATCCCTTTGCTATATTGTGGATAAAGAGTTACCTGTCTAACAGAACACAGAGGGTGTTCTTTAATGGAAGCCTCTCCAACATAATTCATAATCCATGTAGAATCAGGAATTCCCCAGGGCAGCTGTTTAGGCCCCTTACTTTTTTCAATCTTTACTAACAACATGCCACAGGCTTTGAATAAAGCCATTGTGTCTATGTATCTCAGTATCCCCAGTATCTCTACCTGCACATTCACCTTCTGCCGATCTACCATTCCAATGTTTAATTGCTATATTGTAATTACTTCGCCACCATGGCCTATTTATTTCCTTAACTTACCTAATTTGCACTCACTGTAAATATACTTTTTGTTTTCTTTTGTTCTACTGTATTATTGATGGTATGTTTTGTTTATTCCATGTGTAACTCTGTGTTGTTGTGTGTTGTGTCGAATTGCTATGCTTTATCTTGGCCAGGTCACAGTTGCAAATGAGAACTTGTTCTCAACTAGCCTACCTGGTTAAATAAAGGTGAAATATTTTTTTTTTAAATGTATGCGGATGACTCAACACTATACACATCAGCTACTACAGTACTGGAAATGACTGCAACACACTTAACAAAGAGCTGCAGTTAATTTCAGAATGGGTGGCAAGGAATAAGTTGTTCCTAAATATTTCAAAAACTAAAAGCATTGTATTTGGGACAAATCATTCACTAAACCCTAAACCGCAACTAGATCTTGTAATGAATAATGTGGAATTTGAGCATGTTGAGGTGACTAAACTGCTTGGAATAACCCTGGATTGTAAACTGTCATGGTCAAAACATATTGATACAACAGTAGTTAGGATGGGGTTAATAAAGCACTTCTCTGCTTTCTTGACAACACTGTCAACAAGGCAGGACCTACAGGCCCTAGTTTTGTTGCACCTGTACTACTGTTCAGTCATGTGGTCAGGTGCCACAAAGAGAGACTTAGGAAAATTGGAAGATACTTATTTTCCACCATAATTTGCAAATAAATTCATTAAAAATCCTACAATGTGATTTTCAGATTTTTTTCTTCTCATTTTATCTGTCATAGTTGAAGTGTACCTATGATGAAAATTACAGTGGGAGAACTTGCACAATTGGTGGCTGACTAAATACTTTTTTTGCCCCACTGTAACACAACACATTTACTCCCGGTTTGCTGAACACAACAAATACTGTATTAGACAGCAAGGCTCTTGATCCAGGAATGATTTTTCTGCTGTTACCAAGCAATGCTTGATTTTGGAAAAAGCAAACTACTCAGCTAGATAGCTAACTAATTACTAATTTAGCAAACCAAATGCAGAGCATTTAACACATTTTAGACAGTTAACTTAATTAATAGTTATAAGATATTTAGCTGGTAAACTTAAAGTTGTGTGAATTTCATACTGTAACTACACTGAACAAAAATATAAATGCAACATGCAACATTTTCAATGATTTTACCGAGTTACAGATAATATAAGAAAATTAGTCAATTGAAAGAAATTGCCCTAATCGATGGATTTCACATGACTGGGAAAACAGATATGCATCTGATGGTCAACAGTCAACAGGACTCACCCAGAGGCAGTCAACAGGACTCACGCAGAGGCAATCAGCAGGACTCACCCAGAGGCAATCAGCAGGACTCACCCAGAGGCAATCAGCAGGACTCACCCAGAGGCAATCAGCAGGACTCACCCAGAGGCAATCAGCAGCAATCAGCAGGACTCACCCAGAGGCAGTCAACAGGACTCACCCAGAGGCAATCAGCAGGACTCACCCAGAGGCAATCAGCAGGACACACCCAGAGGCAATCAGCAGCAATCAGCAGGACTCACCCAGAGGCAATCAGCAGGACTCACCCAGAGGCAATCAGCAGGACTCACCCAGAGGCAATCAGCAGGACTCACCCAGAGGCAATCAGCAGCAATCAGCAGGACTCACCCAGAGGCAGTCAACAGGACTCACCCAGAGGCAATCAGCAGGACTCACCCAGAGGCAATCAGCAGGACACACCCAGAGGCAATCAGCAGCAATCAGCAGGACTCACCCAGAGGCAATCAGCAGGACTCACCCAGAGGCAATCAGCAGGACTCACCCAGAGGCAATCAACAGGACTCACCCAGAGGCAGTCAACAGGACTCACCCAGAGGCAGTCAACAGGACTCACGCAGAGGCAATCAGCAGGACTCACCCAGAGGCAATCAGCAGGACTCACACAGAGGCAGTCAACAGGACTCACCCAGAGGCAGTCAGCAGGACTCACCCAGAGGCAATCAACAGGACTCACCCAGAGGCAGTCAGCAGGACTCACTCAGAGGCAATCAGCAGGACTCACCCAGAGGCAATCAGCAGGACTCACCCAGAGGCAGTCAGCAGGACTCACCCAGAGGCAATCAGCAGGACTCACCCAGAGGCAATCAGCAGGACTCACCCAGAGGCAATCAGCAGGACTCACCCAGAGGCAGTCAACAGGACTCACCCAGAGGCAGTCAACAGGACTCACCCAGAGGCAGTGTATCGATCGTGTCTGGGGGGGTTCACCAGCAGCAGCGGCAGTGGTAGTGGTGGTGAAGAGGCACTGAGAGCTGCCCTTCACTGACCCCTATATGTTAGTTATCACACCTGCGGCTCAGCCTAGTCCTGAACCCAAGATACACACACACACACACACACACACACACACACACACACACACACACACACACACACACACACACACACACACACACACACACACACACACACACACACACACACACACACACACACACACACACACACACACACACAGGCTTGAACACACACACACACACAGGCTTGAACACACACACACACACACACACACACACACACACACACACACACACACACACACACACACACACACACACACACACACACACACACACACACACACACACACACACACACACACACACACACACACACACACACACACACACACACACACACACACACACACACACACAGGCTTGAACACACACACACTTGAATAAACACACACACTCACATGTGAGTATGCATGTATAGTAGAGTTAACTGCTTGACCCCCTTGATAAAGATTAATGACTGTATAAAATAAATCATTCAATTACTGAGCTTGATTGTATGCAATTTTTTGTTTTTTAAACAATATTATTTTATAATAGTTCAATTACTGAGAGATTTTGTTTAACAAGTAATATCAGGAAGGGGTCAAAATGATGAACACCCCTAAATATTCTTGTAAATAAAGTAGTCAAAAGTTCAGTATTTGGTCCCATATTTCCAGCCACAATGACTACATCAAACTTGTGACTCTACAAACTTGTTGGATGTATTTGCTGTTTGTTTTGGTTGAGTTTCTGATTATTTTGTGGCCAATAGAAATTCATTTTAAATAATGTATTGTCATTTTGGAGTCACTTTTATTGTAAATAAGAATATAATGTGTTTCTAAACACTTCTACAGTAATGTGGATGCTACCATGGTTACAGATCATCCTGAATGAATCGTGACTAATGATGAGTGAGAAAGTTACATAGGGTCAAACATCCTACCCTCAAGACATGCTAACCTCCCCTGTTATTGGTAATGGTCAGAGGTTAGCATGTCATGGGGGTATGATATTACATGCTAACCTCCCCTGTTATTGGTAATGGGGAGAGGTTAGCATGTCATGGGGATATGATATTACATGCTAACCTCCCCTGTTATTGGTAATGGTGAGAGGTTAGCATGTCTTGGGGCTATGATGCTAACCTCCCCTGTTATTGATAATGGTGAGAGGTTAGCATGTCTTGGGGCTATGATGCTAACCTCCCCTGTTATCGGTAATGGTGAGAGGTTAGCATGTCTTGGGGCTATGATGCTAACCTCCCCTGTTATTGGTAATGGTGAGAGGTTAGCATGTCATGGGGGTATGATATTACATGCTAACCTCCCCTGTTATTGGTAATGGTGAGAGGTTAGCATGTCTTCGGGCTATGATATTACATGCTAACCTCCCCTGTTATTGGTAATGGTGAGAGGTTAGCATGTCTTGGGGCTGTGATGCTAACCTCCCCTGTTATTGGTAATGGTGAGAGGTTAGCATGTCTTGGGGCTATGATGCCAACCTCCCCTGTTATTGGTAATGGTGAGAGGTTAGCATGTCTTCCCTCTGAATCTTTCCTACCTTCTTGAGAATGTTTTTCAATTTAACCTTCATTTAACTAGGCAAGTCAGATAAGAACACTTTTCTTTTTTTACAATGAGAGCCTACCGGAGAACAGTGGGTTCTGGGGCAGAACAACAGATTTTTACCTTGTCAGCTTGGGGATTCAATTCAGCAAGCTTTCACTTACTGGCTCTTAACACTCTAACCACTAGGCTGCCTGCCGCCCCAGATGACTGCTCCCTAGATGTTTTCTATTGATCTTTTATTTAGAAAAGAATATATAAATTATTAAACCAAATATCTTTATCCGTAATTGTAATTGTATTCGTATAAAACAACTTAGTTTTTCAGTAATTTTGAGCATAGTTCAGTAATTTAATTACTTCATTTATACAGTCATTATTGCTCCTCTTTTACCAAGGGTGTCAATGATTTCAGAAACGTGAACCGCATCGACCCACTGCGATTAATAATCCTAATGCTTTCCAACAGTCTGCGAGGCTCCCTCTCTCTCCCCAAAGCCTCCCAGCCTACCTCATCCATTCCTCTACAGACTTCTCATCAGCAGCTCATGAAATCATATTCGGAGACGAGAACGAGATAGAGAGGAGAAAAGGAGAAGGAGAGAGGATATGTGTAAGCTACACCAAATGCTGCTTTAATTAAGATATCATTAAAACTCATTTTGCGAGGCGCTGGAAAAGCTGCTAAGAAGCTCCTGCTTACTTAACAGCCAAACCCTCCTGCTTTACTTAACAGCCAAACCCAGTCTAAATCACATCATGTTATGACAGTATTGACAAAGGAACCACCACAGAGGGACCATTTGGACCAGCTAAGAACATTTTTACCAACTGGCTTGTTGGAAAGGTGGCATTCTATGATGGTACCACGTTGAAAGCCACTGAGCTCTTCAGTACGGGCCATTCTACTGCCGGTGTTTGTCTATGGAGATTGCATGGCTGTGTGCTCCATTTTATACACCTGTCAGCAACGGTTGTGGCTGAAATAGCCGAATCCACTCATGTGAAGGAGTGTCCACATACTTTTGTATAGTATACTTCTCACTCCTTTGTGAAAATCTGTCACACCCTGATCTGTTTCACCTGTCCTTGTGCTTTTCACCATTCTGCCTTCCTGGACCCAGCCTGCCTGCCGTTCTGTACCTTGTCACACCACCCTGGATTACTGACCTCTGCCTGCCCTGACCCTGAGACTGCCTGCCCTGACCCTGAGACTGCCTGCCCTGACCCTGAGACTGCCTGCCCTGACCCTGAGACTGCCTGCCCTGACCCTGAGACTGCCTGCCCTGACCCTGAGACTGCCTGCCCTGACCCTGAGACTGCCTGCCCTGACCCTGAGACTGCCTGCCCTGACCCTGAGACTGCCTGCCCTGACCCTGAGACTGCCTGCCCTGACCCTGAGACTGCCTGCCCTGACCCTGAGACTGCCTGCCCTGACCCTAAGACTGCCTGCCCTGACCCTGAGACTGCCTGCCCTGACCCTGAGACTGCCTGCCCTGACCCTGAGACTGCCTGCCCTGACCCTGAGACTGCCTGCCCTGACCCTGAGACTGCCTGCCCTGTACCTGAGACTGCCTGCCCTGACCCTGAGACTGCCTGCCCTGTACCTGAGACTGCCTGCCCTGACCCTGAGACTGCCTGCCCTGACCCTGAGACTGCCTGCCCTGACCCTGAGACTGCCTGCCCTGACCCTGAGACTGCCTGCCCTGACCCTGAGACTGCCTGCCCTGACCCTGAGACTGCCTGCCCTGACCCTGAGACTGCCTGCCCTGTACCTGAGACTGCCTGCCCTGTACCTGAGACTGCCTGCCCTGTACCTGAGACTGCCTGCCCTGTACCTGAGACTGCCTGCCCTGTACCTGAGACTGCCTGCCCTGTACCTGAGACTGCCTGCCCTGACCCTGAGACTGCCTGCCCTGACCCTGAGACTGCCTGCCGCTCTGTCCCTTTCAGACTCTGATCGACATCTGGGTCTTTCCTAAAACGGGATAAAATCCTATACCTAGCCCTAACATGCTATTCTTATTTTATATCATAAACAGTATACACTGTTACCAAGGAGACTTGACCCAGACCCCAGGGACAGCTACAGTTATGCTATGTTATTGTTATGGGTTTCCATGGTGACTGCCGGGGCAGCTAGCTGGTTCCTGGCGCTGGGTGTTCAGGGATCGTCTCTGGCCTGTGTCAGAGCTAGCTCCTCCGGCCTGGCCCTGCCCTGTGTGTTCTCTGCCCAGACCACACAGCACAGACCTGGGCGTCAAACGCCAGACACACAGTCAGTCCACTCTACTCTCCTCTCTACCTCCATCTGTCTCCTCTCTAGCACTGTTTTTACCTCTTCTGTTTTTCTCTTTCTCAACCATTCTTTCCCTGTCTACTTTCGACGGTTTCCATCTTAATTTTTAATTTAAACTATTATCATATTCTTTCTCTCTCAGCTTCTCTCTTTCTTTCACTCCGCATCCTATTCCGATTGATTTAACACCCCCTCCTCCCGCTTATCTCTCTCCCTCTCCATCTCGCTCTCCCTCCATCTCTCCCTCGCTGACTCCCTTCCTCCTTCCATGCCGGTTCAGGTCAGTGGTCTCTCCCTCCATCTCTCCCTCCCTGACTCCCTTCCTCCTTCCATGCCGGTTCAGGTCAGTGGTCTCTCCCTCCATCTCTCCCTCCCTGACTCCCTTCCTCCTTCCATGCCGGTTCAGGTCAGTGGTCTCTCCCTCCATCTCTCCCTTGCTGACTCCCTTCCTCCTTCCATGCCGGTTCAGGTCAGTGGTCTCTCCCTCCCTGACTCCCTTCCTCCTTCCATGCCGGTTCAGGTCAGTGGTCTCTCCCTCCATCTCTCCCTCCCTGACACCCTTCCTCCTTCCATGCCGGTTCAGGTCAGTGGTCTCTCCCTCCCTGACACCCTTCCTCCTTCCATGTCGGTTCAGGTCAGTGGTCTCTCCCTCGCTGACTCCCTTCCTCCTTCCATGCCGGTTCAGGTCAGTGGTCTCTCCCTCCCTGACACCCTTCCTCCTTCCATGCCGGTTCAGGTCAGTGGTCTCTCCTCGCTGACTCCCTTCCTCCTTCCATGCCAGTTCAGGTCAGTGGTCTGTCCCTCGCTGACTCCCTTCCTCCTTCCATGCCGGTTCAGGTCAGTGGTCTCTCCCTCCATCTCTCCTTCCCTGACACCCTTCCTCCTTCCATGCCGGTTCAGGTCAGTGGTCTCTCCCTCGCTGACTCCCTTCCTCCTTCCATGCCGGTTCAGGTCAGTGGTCTCTCCCTCCATCTCTCCCTCGCTGACTCCCTTCCTCCTTCCATGCCGGTTCAGGTCAGTGGTCTCTCCCTCCCTGACTCCTTCCTCCTTCCATGCCGGTTCAGGTCAGTGGTCTCTCCCTCCATCTCTCCCTCCCTGACTCCCTTCCTCCTTCCATGCCGGTTCAGGTCAGTGGTCTCTCCCTCCATCTCTCCCTCCCTGACACCCTTCCTCCTTCCATGCCGGTTCAGGTCAGTGGTCTCTCCCTCCCTGACAACCTTCCTCCTTCCATGCCGGTTCAGGTCAGTGGTCTCTCCCTCCCTGACTCCCTTCCTCCTTCCATGCCGGTTCAGGTCAGTGGTCTCTCCCTCCATCTCTCCCTCGCTGACTCCCTTCCTCCTTCCATGCCGGTTCAGGTCAGTGGTCTCTCCCTCCCTGACTCCCTTCCTCCTTCCATGCCGGTTCAGGTCAGTGGTCTCTCCCTCCATCTCTCCCTCCCTGACTCCCTTCCTCCTTCCATGCCGGTTCAGGTCAGTGGTCTCTCCCTCCATCTCTCCCTCCCTGACACCCTTCCTCCTTCCATGCCGGTTCAGGTCAGTGGTCTCTCCCTCCCTGACACCCTTCCTCCTTCCATGTCGGTTCAGGTCAGTGGTCTCTCCCTCCCTGACTCCCTTCCTCCTTCCATGCCGGTTCAGGTCAGTGGTCTCTCCCTCCATCTCTCCCTCGCTGACTCCCTTCCTCCTTCCATGCCGGTTCAGGTCAGTGGTCTCTCCCTCCATCTCTCCCTCCCTGACACCCTTCCTCCTTCCATGCCGGTTCAGGTCAGTGGTCTCTCCCTCCATCTCTCCCTCCCTGACACTCTTCCTCCTTCCATGCCGGTTCAGGTCAGTGGTCTCTCCCTCCATCTCTCCCTCGCTGACTCCCTTCCTCCTTCCATGCCGGTTCAGGTCAGTGGTCTCTCCCTCCATCTCTCCCTCCCTGACACCCTTCCTCCTTCCATGCCGGTTCAGGTCAGTGGTCTCTCCTCGCTGACTCCCTTCCTCCTTCCATGCCGGTTCAGGTCAGTGGTCTCTCCCTCCATCTCTCCCTCCCTGACACCCTTCCTCCTTCCATGCCGGTTCAGGTCAGTGGTCTCTCCCTCGCTGACTCCCTTCCTCCTTCCATGCCGGTTCAGGTCAGTGGTCTCTCCCTCCATCTCTCCCTCCCTGACACCCTTCCTCCTTCCATGCCGGTTCAGGTCAGTGGTCTCTCCCTCCCTGACACCCTTCCTCCTTCCATGCCGGTTCAGGTCAGTGGTCTCTCCCTCCCTGACACCCTTCCTCCTTCCATGCCGGTTCAGGTCAGTGGTCTCGCCCTCCCTGACTCCCTTCCTCCTTCCATGCCGGTTCAGGTCAGTGGTCTCTCCCTCCCTGACACCCTTCCTCCTTCCATGCCGGTTCAGGTCAGTGGTCTCTCCCTCGCTGACTCCCTTCCTCCTTCCATGCCGGTTCAGGTCAGTGGTCTCTCCCTCCCTGACACCCTTCCTCCTTCCATGCCGGTTCAGGTCATTGGTCTCTCCCTCCCTGACACCCTTCCTCCTTCCATGCCGGTTCAGGTCAGTGGTCTCTCCCTCCCTGACACCCTTCTTCCTTCCATGCCGGTTCAGGTCAGTGGTCTCTCCCTCCATCTCTCCCTCGCTGACTCCCTTCCTCCTTCCATGCCGGTTCAGGTCAGTGGTCTCTCCTCGCTGACTCCCTTCCTCCTTCCATGCCGGTTCAGGTCAGTGGTCTCTCCCTCCATCTCTCCCTCCCTGACACCCTTCCTCCTTCCATGCCGGTTCAGGTCAGTGGTCTCTCCCTCCATCTCTCCCTCCCTGACACTCTTCCTCCTTCCATGCCGGTTCAGGTCAGTGGTCTCTCCCTCCATCTCTCCCTCGCTGACTCCCTTTCTCCTTCCATGCTGGTTCAGGTCAGTGGTCTCTCCCTCCATCTCTCCCTCGCTGACTCCCTTCCTCCTTCCATGCCGGTTCAGGTCAGTGGTCTCTCCCTCCATCTTTCCCTCCCTGACACCCTTCCTCCTTCCATGCCGGTTCAGGTCAGTGGTCTCTCCCTCGCTGACTCCCTTCCTCCTTCCATGCCGGTTCAGGTCAGTGGTCTCTCCCTCCATCTCTCCCTCCCTGACACCCTTCCTCCTTCCATGCCGGTTCAGGTCAGTGGTCTCTCCCTTGCTGACTCCCTTCCTCCTTCCATGCCGGTTCAGGTCAGTGGTCTCTCCCTCCCTGACACCCTTCCTCCTTCCATGCCGGTTCAGGTCAGTGGTCTCTCCCTTGCTGACTCCCTTCCTCCTTCCATGCCGGTTCAGGTCAGTGGTCTCTCCCTCCATCTCTCCCTTGCCGACTCCCTTCCTCCTTCCATGCCGGTTCAGGTCAGTGGTCTCTCCCTTGCTGACTCCCTTCCTCCTTCCATGCCGGTTCAGGTCAGTGGTCTCTCCCTCCCTGACACCCTTCCTCCTTCCATGCCGGTTCAGGTCAGTGGTCTCTCCCTCCATCTCTCCCTCCCTGACTCCCTTCCTCCTTCCATGCCGGTTCAGGTCAGTGGTCTCTCCCTCCATCTCTCCCTTGCTGACTCCCTTCCTCCTTCCATGCCGGTTCAGGTCAGTGGTCTCTCCCTCCCTGACTCCCTTCCTCCTTCCATGCCGGTTCAGGTCAGTGGTCTCTCCCTCCATCTCTCCCTCCCTGACACCCTTCCTCCTTCCATGCCGGTTCAGGTCAGTGGTCTCTCCCTCCCTGACACCCTTCCTCCTTCCATGTCGGTTCAGGTCAGTGGTCTCTCCCTCGCTGACTCCCTTCCTCCTTCCATGCCGGTTCAGGTCAGTGGTCTCTCCCTCCCTGACACCCTTCCTCCTTCCATGCCGGTTCAGGTCAGTGGTCTCTCCCTCGCTGACTCCCTTCCTCCTTCCATGCCAGTTCAGGTCAGTGGTCTGTCCCTCGCTGACTCCCTTCCTCCTTCCATGCCGGTTCAGGTCAGTGGTCTCTCCCTCCATCTCTCCTTCCCTGACACCCTTCCTCCTTCCATGCCGGTTCAGGTCAGTGGTCTCTCCCTCGCTGACTCCCTTCCTCCTTCCATGCCGGTTCAGGTCAGTGGTCTCTCCCTCCATCTCTCCCTCGCTGACTCCCTTCCTCCTTCCATGCCGGTTCAGGTCAGTGGTCTCTCCCTCCCTGACTCCCTTCCTCCTTCCATGCCGGTTCAGGTCAGTGGTCTCTCCCTCCATCTCTCCCTCCCTGACTCCCTTCCTCCTTCCATGCCGGTTCAGGTCAGTGGTCTCTCCCTCCATCTCTCCCTCCCTGACACCCTTCCTCCTTCCATGCCGGTTCAGGTCAGTGGTCTCTCCCTCCCTGACAACCTTCCTCCTTCCATGCCGGTTCAGGTCAGTGGTCTCTCCCTCCCTGACTCCCTTCCTCCTTCCATGCCGGTTCAGGTCAGTGGTCTCTCCCTCCATCTCTCCCTCGCTGACTCCCTTCCTCCTTCCATGCCGGTTCAGGTCAGTGGTCTCTCCCTCCCTGACTCCCTTCCTCCTTCCATGCCGGTTCAGGTCAGTGGTCTCTCCCTCCATCTCTCCCTCCCTGACTCCCTTCCTCCTTCCATGCCGGTTCAGGTCAGTGGTCTCTCCTCCATCTCTCCCTCCCTGACACCCTTCCTCCTTCCATGCCGGTTCAGGTCAGTGGTCTCTCCCTCCCTGACACCCTTCCTCCTTCCATGTCGGTTCAGGTCAGTGGTCTCTCCCTCCCTGACTCCCTTCCTCCTTCCATGCCGGTTCAGGTCAGTGGTCTCTCCCTCCATCTCTCCTTCTGACTCCCTTCCTCCTTCCATGCCGGTTCAGGTCAGTGGTCTCTCCCTCCATCTCTCCCTCCCTGACACCCTTCCTCCTTCCATGCCGGTTCAGGTCAGTGGTCTCTCCCTCCATCTCTCCCTCCCTGACACTCTTCCTCCTTCCATGCCGGTTCAGGTCAGTGGTCTCTCCCTCCATCTCTCCCTCGCTGACTCCCTTCCTCCTTCCATGCCGGTTCAGGTCAGTGGTCTCTCCCTCCATCTCTCCCTCCCTGACACCCTTCCTCCTTCCATGCCGGTTCAGGTCAGTGGTCTCTCCCTCGCTGACTCCCTTCCTCCTTCCATGCCGGTTCAGGTCAGTGGTCTCTCCCTCCATCTCTCCCTCCCTGACACCCTTCCTCCTTCCATGCCGGTTCAGGTCAGTGGTCTCTCCCTCGCTGACTCCCTTCCTCCTTCCATGCCGGTTCAGGTCAGTGGTCTCTCCCTCCATCTCTCCCTCCCTGACACCCTTCCTCCTTCCATGCCGGTTCAGGTCAGTGGTCTCTCCCTCCCTGACACCCTTCCTCCTTCCATGCCGGTTCAGGTCAGTGGTCTCTCCCTCCCTGACACCCTTCCTCCTTCCATGCCGGTTCAGGTCAGTGGTCTCGCCCTCCCTGACTCCCTTCCTCCTTCCATGCCGGTTCAGGTCAGTGGTCTCTCCCTCCCTGACACCCTTCCTCCTTCCATGCCGGTTCAGGTCAGTGGTCTCTCCCTCGCTGACTCCCTTCCTCCTTCCATGCCGGTTCAGGTCAGTGGTCTCTCCCTCCCTGACACCCTTCCTCCTTCCATGCCGGTTCAGGTCATTGGTCTCTCCCTCCCTGACACCCTTCCTCCTTCCATGCCGGTTCAGGTCAGTGGTCTCTCCCTCCCTGACACCCTTCTTCCTTCCATGCCGGTTCAGGTCAGTGGTCTCTCCCTCCATCTCTCCCTCGCTGACTCCCTTCCTCCTTCCATGCCGGTTCAGGTCAGTG